>NC_079200.1:17076688-17376688 GCF_029499605.1 Hyla sarda
TGACACTCTTTTTTATTATAAAAGTACAAAACACAAAACAAGTTCATTTCACTGTAACAAAATTAACAAAACTGAACATAAAAACAAACTATCCGTCTCAAAATAACAACTTAAACCTTCCTAACCGGCCAGCCCAGATAAACCAAAAATAAATGAATAAATAAATCATTACCTACTATAGTCCAACACACACACACACACATACCTAATGAACATAAATAAAGTTTTCCTCGCTTGGATCAAAAACTAAAAATATCCAAACTAGGAAACATAACCACACTCCCCCCCCCCCCGCCTAAAAACAAAAATATGGCTAGCTGCCTTAACAAAAATAATATAATACTATAGTAACTGAAAACTGGTCCGACTGCCTTTCTCTCAAAATAATTATGACATTATATAAATAATAATAAAAATAAAATAAAATAAAAAAAATAAAAAATGTAAATAAAAATACAAAAAAATTCCCACTATACATAAAACCATACAGAATATACATACCAAAAAAAAAAAAAAAAAAAAAAAAAAAATACATTTATAACACAGAAAAACAACCTATACTAAACTATCCCACCACCCCCTCTGGACATGGGTCAGAGTCCATAGGTCACAGTTTTTGTCCACAACTGACCCATACCAGACCCCCAAAATAGTACCCACTGCAACAGTCCAGTCCTGGGTACACACCACCACCACCCCCCCCCCAAAAAAAGAAACCCCACCCAACCTAAAATACACCCCTACCCACCTAATGTAAACAGAACAATATATACAAAACAATATATACATAGTCTACAACAAAGCAATATTAACAGTACAATACACCAAAACCACAAGGCCCAAGTTTGGTTGCCTGCAAGCCCTTTACAATCCATCCATAGAAAACAAAACAAAAGGCTAAGGTGACATGCATAGCCCCCCACCAGGAAGAAGGATGGCAATCCTGATAAAATTAAATTTAAATTCCTCTCCCTATCAACCTCTAACCCTATCACTATCCCTTCATGAAACTGACCCTATACTCACCCTAAGATATATACACTATCCCTGGCCAAAATAAGGTACTTCACCTTAAGGGCCTAGTACCTAGGGCACATCAAAAGAAAAACCTCTCCATAGGAGAGAAGCCCTACTGGTACCAAGACTGCCATACTCCAAAGACCTGATCTTCCCGAGGTCACCAGTGATGTTCCTACAGACCTCCACCTCGGAGAGGACTTTCTGTTGGGTCGATACTAAGCACCGTGCATTCCATGTGTAGTACCTAACCACTAAACTAACTAAGAATAAAGTGCCCCGGTCTCGGCCACCCAGGGACCTGAATGCCCCATAAGCCCACTCCGGATAGGTAAGGCCGGCAAGTTGACTCCAGTTGATGGAAGCGCCCACCCGGTTGTAAACCCCTATATTAAAGGGACAATGAAGCAGGAAGTGGTCCATGCTTTCCAGCGTGTCCCCGCACTCTTCTCGGGGACATCCCCGGTCATCAGAGTTCCTACACTTCAGGTTGTCCCTTACATATAGCTTCCCCTGAAAGCAGCGCCAGGCCAAGTCCCAAAACTTCTGGGGGATCCTTTTCATGTTTAAAAGATACAACCCCACCCTCAGATCCCGACCTGGGCAGTCCCTGAGCGCCAGAGGCTTCTGGAAGTGGGTCAACAGAACCCGTTTGTCAAGGAACTGCCTTGACTGGGTCCTGATCTCCCACACTCCCAGACCCCACCGGCGTATCGCCTTCAGAGTCGGGGTAGCGTAAGCCGGAAGATATCCATGGGGTGTACGGAGGTCCTTCACTCGCCCTCCTCTCTCCCATTCCTGGAAGAAAGGCCGAAACCATTCCCTGCAGGAGAGTACCCACGGAGAAGCCCTCTCTGACCAGAGGTTTGCGATGTTAGCTTTCAAGAAGGTGTTCGTAAAGAACACCACAGGGTTTACCATAGATAAACCCCCTAGTCTCCTCGTGCGGTACGTAACCTCCCTCTTGACTAGGTTCATCCTGTTCCCCCATAACAGTTGGAAAAACAGGCTGTAGATCCTAGTGTAGTAAGCCTCTGGCAAGATACATACACTGCCCAGATAGATAAACAAGGGGAGCAGGTATGATTTCATCAGGTGTACCCTTTCCCTGAGGGTCATAGACCAACCCTTCCACTGGTCCACCTTCTGAGCGGCATCCTGGAGCTTACCATCCCAGTTTTTGGTGGGATAATCATCTTGGCCGAATGTGATGCCTAAGACTTTTGCTGACTCTTGGGGCCCTGGAAGGGTGTCCGGGAGATCAAACGTGGGGTCTCCCCCTCCCAGCCAGAGACTCTCACACTTATCCCGGTTGATCTTAGACCCGGATGCCTCCGAGTAGCGGTCCACCTCCGACATCACCACATCGACCTCCTCTCTTGAGGAGACGAAAATAGTGACATCGTCAGCGTACGCCACCACTCTCTGGGCGACATCCAGCTCCGCCAGACTCATCCCGACTCCCGCCAACGGCCCACAATCTACCCTCCGGACGAAGGGATCGATTGCGAACACGTATAAAAGCGGGCTAAGAGGACAACCCTGACGGACTCCGGAACCCACCACAAAAGAGCGGCCAGACCACCCGTTCACCAGCGGGAAACTCTCTGCCCCTGCATACAAGATCTTAAGCCAATTAACAAAAGTAGTTGGTAAGCCATATCTCAGGAGGACGGACCATAGGTACTCGTGGTTCACCCGATCAAATGCTTTGGCCTGATCCAAGGACAGCAAGTACCCCTTCCAGAGACCTGCACTACTCCGCTCCACTGCCTCCCTGACACTAAGGACAGCACTTAAGGTGCTTCGGCCTGGAAAAGAGCAGTGCTGAGCCCCCGAAAGGAGCCGGGGTGCAAACTTCACCAGCCGATTAAACAATATCTTAGCCAGAAGCTTCCTGTCCGTATTGAGAAGAGCTATGGGTCTCCAATTCTCAATCCGGCTAGGATCTTTACCCTTTGACAGAAGAATCAGGGCTGACCTCCTCATTGACTTTGGCAGAGTGCCCGAGGAGAGACACTCATTGAATACCTCAGTCAAGAGGGGAGCTAAAGACTCCTTAAAGGTCCTGTACCACTCGGATGTTAAGCCATCCGGACCTGGCGACTTCTTAGGGGCAAGCCCCTCGATCGCCATTCTCACTTCCTCTTCCCTGATTTCTTCTGCCAAAACATCAAGAGAGGGGTCTACCCCTGGCTCAGGAATGGTTTCAGTCAGGAAAACCGACATCCTGTCTCGATCTAGATCTTTCCTTCCCAAGAGGTGCGAGTAGAAGGATCTGACAACCTCCAAGATCCCTGATCTGGACCGATTCAGAGATCCTGTACTATCAATCAGTCCTGAAATGACTTTACTACTCACTGACATCTTACAGTTTCTGTAAGGGTCGGGCGAGCGGTACTTCCCGAAATCCCTCTCAAAAACCAAAGATGTGTGCCTATCGTACTGACACCTCATCAGCAAGGACTTCACTCTGGAGATATCCTCTCGGCTACCTCCAGTCGAGACGAGAAGCTCGAGTTTCCTCCTCAGACCCTGATACAGGCGGTACCTGTTCAGGGACCTGAGGCTCGAGAGCTGGCGGAAGAACCCCGCAACCCGCTTCTTGAATATCTCCCACCACTCTGACTTACTACTACATAGGCCCAGTAAAGGTACCTGGCTCTGAAGAAAATCCTCAAAGGACTGTCTTACTTCCGCTTCCTCCAGGAGGGACGAATTCAGCTTCCAATAACCTTTTCCCATCCGGGGGGTCTCTGAAACATTCAGGGAAAACAAAATCATACAGTGATCGGAGAACTCCACCTCAACCACGGACACTACGGAAGAGACAGCTTCCTCCTTTAAATAAAACCTATCTATCCTAGACCTGCGACTACCTTGATGATAGGTGAAACCCGTGTGGCCTGAGGGGCTCCGGATGTGGGCGTCCTCTAGGCGAGCTTCTCTAGCTATGCTAATCAGTGCCACACTATCGCAAGTCAGCGGACCATTGGAGCCTCTCCTATCTTGGGACCTCGTGACATTATTGAAGTCCCCTCCAAAGATCACTTGCCGACTCGTAAAAAGAAAGGGCTTAATCCTCATAAAGAGATCTTTACGGCCCCGCTTAGTTTGCGGGGCGTAGATGTTAATGAGCCGGAGCTCTTGTCCCTTCATGAAGACATCTAAGATCAGGCACCTCCCCATTTCTAATTCAATAACCCGTCGGCATTCAACAGGAGCGGTAAAAAGGACCGCCACCCCACTATACGGCTCAGCCGCAAGAGACCAGTGGGAGGGACCGCGCCTCCACTCTCTTCTGGCTTTTACCAGAGAGGCTAGATCTGACAACCTGGTCTCCTGTAAAAGGAAAATGTCGGCTTCAACACGGCCGAGAAAATCAAAGGCTGCGAATCTAGCCGTATCTGACTTTATACTGGCACAGTTAATAGATGCCAGCGTCAATGGGGTGAGTGCCGCCATACAGGGTGATTAAATTAGACGGCCACACCCTTTACTTTCTCTTTCCCTTCTTTTTTGCCCCCTCATCCCCCGAAGAAGACGAGAGGGCAGGACCACTCTTGGATCTTTTTTTACACTCCGATTGATCCATATGGTCCCCGTCTCTGTCCGGCTCCGGTCTAGCCCTGCCCTCTGAGGAAGGTGCCTCAACAGGACAGGGCCCAGTTCCCCCCAGAGGCTCCTTCTCCCTAGGCACCCCGTCCTCACCTTCCCCCTCCAAGGAGGGGGAGGAGATGGTATCGAGGACGAGGTATCGGTTTGACAGGTCAATCAGAGGGGGGGCAGTCAGGCTTCCGTTTTGGACCTGGCCCGTAGTACAAGGAACTTCAGAGGGCTCTGACCTCTTCTTTCTCCCTTTCCTTTTGCCTTTATCTTTCTTTTTGGGCCTCACCCCACTTTCCTCATCCACACTTTCATAGTGGGAGGAATCGGAAGGGTCGGCCATATTGCCTTTCTCTCTGTGAAGTCTCCTGATCTCCTCATCCAGCACGTTCTCTTCTAGGGCTTCAGCGGTTACAGGGCCAGCTTCAGGAGCAGGGGCTAAAGCTGCCCCCGTCACCTGGGCACTCTCCAGCTCCCTACTCCTTCTACGATTTTCCTCCCGCCTTAGTTTGGCGGGGCCCTTTTTCCTCCTCACTAGCCCTGTTGCGCCCCCATCCCTGCCCGTACCCTCCCCAGCCGAGGCAACTTCGCAGCTCTCCTCAGCCGGAGCGGCCGCCGCACGGGCGAAGGCGCTAGGACAACGGCTAAAAGGGTGCCCGAGGACACCACACAGGTGGCACCGGATCTGCCTACAGGATGCGGCCAGATGACCCACCCCACCACACAAAGCGCAGACCTGCACAGTACAGGCTGCGCTAAAGTGGGTGGGGCTGCCACACCTGTGACAGACCTTGGGTTGCCCCTGGTAGAAGACCTGGATCCTATCGCGTCCAAGGAAGGCGGCTGACGGAATGTGGGCAACTGTACTCCCTGAACGCTTGAGTTTGACGGAAAACGTCCAGGCCCCGGACCAGATCCCGTGCTCATCCAAGTTTTTCTTGGGCATATCCGTCACATCCCCATACCGACCAAGCCAGGTCATAATGTCATAACAAGAAAGTGACTCGTTACGGGTCAAAACGGTAACTTTCTTGACAGAGTTCTGACGGGAAATCGCCTTGACGGCAAAATCCCGCCAGCCGGGCTCGTTCTTTGCCACTTCGTAGTTTGACCAGAAGAGTTCGAGACCCTCTGGCCGTACGAAACTGACATCAAACTCGGATGAACCGTAGGGGTGAATGAGGGCAAAGATGTCACTTGCCCTGAATTCCATCTGAAGGAGGAGCTCAACCACTTTAGAGCGAGGTGGGCACGCATCCTCGCCCCTCCAAATCAGACGGACCACATTCCTACGGTTACTGTCCTGCCCGGTTGTCGGGAGGGACCAGACCACCTCCCCATTCCGCTCTCGGAAAGCCCCCAAACCGTGCCTCTCTATCCAGAAAGACAGGTCGACCTCACCCCTTCCCTCTACCTGGATCGACCTGTCGCCCCTGCGTAAAGCCTCCAGGAGGCGCTGTTGCAAGTGGCCTCCAGAGCCGGACAGAGATGGGGACCCCCCTGAACCCCCGGCAGTGACATTGGCATAGCTCCTAGAAGCAGCCACTACCGGGGGGGCAGCCAGACCAGACCCAGACCCAGAACCGTCAGTACAGCCACTCACACCACTACTCCCATCTTTATTCCCATTCATACCCGACTTTCCACTCTTACCACTACTAGTCCCACCATCATTCACTCCACTTACACTCCCACATGCACTCCTCTCATCCACAACACTACTACACTCAGCATTCTCACATCCTCCACTCATTACCTGCCTAACAGATTCTGGGCTGGCTGGGACTTGTAGTATAGCTGGTTTAATAATGTTCTTTGCTTTCTTAGCTGTTGCTGGGGTTGACGCCAAGGGCTCCTCCTCCATGGGCGATGTCCCTTCTGGAGTCTGGAGCTGCCCCCCCGGGCGCACCCCAGCTCCGCCCACACTCTCTGACACGCAGGGAATCCCCACCGTGCCAGCTGTGCCCGTCCGCACGGGCTCTGCAGCAGACTCTGACGCCCGGACACTCCCCTCCCTCACAGAGGAGTGCCCCGCAGCGCCCACAGAACATATAGTACTCGGAGGACCGCCCCCTGAGCACCTGGACCCACCATTCTCTGCCAACGGCGCCTGGACACTCCCCCCCCTCACAGGGGAGTGCCCCGCAGCGCCGGTAATGCCCACAGCACTCGGGGAACCGCCCCCCGAGCACGCGGCGGCATAGCTTGCCTCGCCACTTCCCACCATGAGCCCATCCTGCCCCTCCCTACCGGCAGGATGGGTGGGCTTCACATCTATTGCGCCTACAGCCTTTTCAGACGCCATGCTGTACCCCCCTTGCTGGCCCCGGTCCATGACAGGAACGGGGTCTGGCAGTTTGGGGGGCCCAGCAGCCTGAACCAACTTCACAGCTGGCCCAGACTGCTTGAATGAATGAAAAACAAAAGATACCGTTTCCTGAACTTTCTGCTTCTTCCTTTTTTTCACTACATCATTCTTGCCAAGATCTTCACCAAAGGCAAAATCCTCAAAGCGGGTAGGTGACTCCTGCTGCACAATAGCTCTCAGCAAACCCCCACTAGCTGCGTCCTCCTCACAGCTATCCTCCATCTCCCCATCACTGGAAGGTAACGCCACTTGATAGGGCTCTGGGTAGCTATCTTGGGGGGGCTGGGGGTCACATGCACCAGGGGCAGCATCCCCCTCACTCTCCACAGCTTCACCTGACTCTCCATCACCTTCCTCCTCTCCATCTTCCTCCTCACTGCTGTCCTCATGGCTGTCTGCACATGCATGCGGGTTTTTAAATCTTTCATTGTTAGTAAGTTTTTCCTTAAAGAACCCTGCATCCTCAGCAATGTTCCTTCTGGCCTCCTCCACCTCAGCCACCTTTGCCTTAAGAGCCCGCACCTGAGCAGTAAACTTCTGCCTCTTACCTGCAGAGGCATTGTCAGCCTGGTAGCGTGAAAACTTCAGGTCTTCCCTCAGGCTCCTAAGTTTTCTTCCCAACTCTTCATACTCCGCCATCTTGGATTGGATCCGTGACCCATACATCTCCAGAGACTCCCTTGGACCCCGTACCCCCCATTGCTGGGGTTCAGGGGTAGCAGAAGGTCCGCTGTTCTTGGCTGTAGCCTTGCGTCCTTCGGGTTTGGACGGGGGAGCGGGCTCCGCATTTCTGCGGGCCCTGCTGGAACGCCTCACCCCGACCTTGGAACCGGCTGTAGATGCTATCTTCCCCCCTCTCGCCAGCCGGGAACGAGAGGTAGAAGCCCGAGACTCCCTTGGCTCCATGCAGGAAAGCTCTCCCCAGGGGCCTGCCACACCCCTGGGAAGGCAGGTGAAAAACGCTGCTTCTCTCTGTGTGGAAGTCTGGAGCTCAAAGGAGACACACCCGACAACTTCACACACTGAAACTGCTGTGTTCAGAGGATGTGCTCTCTGCTGACACCTCTCTCCATGTCAGGAACTGTCCAGAGTAGTAGCAAATCTCTATATCAAACCTCTCCTGCTCTAGACAGTTCCTGACATGGACACAGGTGTCAGCAGAGAGCACTGTGGTCAGACTGGAAAGAACTACACAACTTCCTCTGGAGCATACAGCAGCTAAGTACTGGAAGGATTAAGATTTGCTAATCGAAGTAATTTACAAATCTGTATAACTTTCTGGCACCAGTTGATTTGAAAACATTTTTTTTTTCCACTGGAGTACCCCTTCAACCTTAAACTAAAAATGTAAAAAAAAATTGGATGTGGGCAAGAAGTAAATTCTAAACATAATGCTAAATTACTTTATAGATGGAAGGAAGAGAAAGCTTGTTCCAGCGCTGCAAAAAATGCTGAATCCTTTGGAATCCTTTAAAACAAGTTCACATTATAGACATCACACCACCGCACTACACAAATGTCAGACAACCAGACACGTTTTGAGTGCATGCACACTCTTCATCACCTGTGTGTCGTTCCTCCAATAAAGGACATTATGAATATTCCCTATTCCTTGGATAATGAGAATTGCAAAAATGTAATTGCCTGGTGAACCATAAAGGCAGTACATCCACACCGGACTGCTTCTGCAGTCACAGAAAATAATATACAGTATATATGGATTTTGAAATCCATATAAGTATTATATGCATGATTTAGATGTTTTTATAAATTGTAAGAATAGAATTGTGATCATAGAATATGACTATAACTCATAAAATGATGGGATCTTAAATTAATTTTAATGACATAAGAAGAGTATAAAAAGCGGCACTCACCAGACCGGGCAGGATAAAATCTTCAATACTTTATTAGGAATTCCTTAAAATATAGCGATCCTCATCAGAGGATGGCTGGACAGTGAGCAGAGAGGATAGTGGTAGCTACTTCGCATGTGGTCACACCCTTCGAAGCGTGAAGTAGCTACCGCTATCCTCTCCGCTCTCTGTCCAGCCATCCTCTGTTGATGATCGCTATATTTTAAAGGGGTATTCCAGGAAAAAACTTTTTTTTTTTTTTAAATCAACTGGCTCCAGAAAGTTAAACAGATTTGTAAATTTCTTCTATTAAAAAATCTTAATCCTTCCAGTACTTATTAGCTTCTGTATACTACAGAGGAAATTCTTTTCTTTTTGGAACACAGAGCTCTCTGCTGACATCACGACCGCAGTGCTCTCTGCTGACATCTCTGTTTAAATCAACTGGCTCCAGAAAGTTAAACAGATTTGTAAATTTCTTCTATTAAAAAATCTTAATCCTTCCTGGCCCCCAGTTTTTGCTTATCATGCACAGGTAGGTTAGCGTTAGGTCCAGTGCCACTTGAGAAACCTTGGCGTTGGTGTGCGGGCTCTGGTATGTCCTTCATCTAAGGATATACTGGCGAGTGTCTCAATTTTAACATCAGTGTTGAGGGATAGCCAATGTCATTGTATACATCTAACACAGTAGTGCACCCATATTCCTGTATTGTATTACAATAATTATCAGCTGCTGAAGTTGAGTTGTTCTTTTCTGTCTAAGAGCTCTCTGATGACACCTGTCTCGGGAGCTGTCCAGAGTAGAAGCAAATTCCCATAGCAAACCTATTCTACTCTGTGCAGTTCCTATGGGGATTTGCTTCTACTCTGGACAGCTCCCGAGACACGTGTCATCAGAGAGCACTTAGACAGAAAATAACAACTCAACTTCAGCAGCTCATAAGTACTGAAAGGATTAAGATTTATTAATAGAAGTAATTTACAAATCAGCTTAACTTTCTGGTGCCAGTTGATATATATATAAAAAAGTTTTTTCCTGGATAACCCCTTTAAGATGAGTGCCGCTTTCTATACTCTTCTAATGTTATTTTTGTTTGGAAAGGACATATGCATACTGAATTAAAGAAGATATATCATGCAAAAAAAAGTATCCCCCCCCCCCCTATACATAGGATAGGGGATAAGTTTTAAATAGCAGGGGTCCGACCGCTGGGACCCTCTGCGATCTCCTGCACAGAACCCTGGCTCTCCACGGGAACAGGACATGTCGACCCCCGCACAAAGCGGCAGCCAACACACCCACTTCATGTATCTCTATAGAAGAGCCGTTCGGGTATCTCCAGCTCTCCCATACAGATACATGGAGGGTGGCGTGTCGGTCGTCACTTCCTGCGGGGGTCGACACGCCCCGTTCCCTGGGAGAGCCGGGGTTCCGTGCAGGAGATCGTAGGGGATCCCAGCAGTCAGAACCCCCCTGTGATCTAAAACTTATTCCCGATCCTTTGGATATTGAATACGTTTTTCTGCATGATACTTCTCCTTTAAGCAGATCACCTCCTGATTCATTGTTGCACCTCTCTGGGTTAGCATACAGAATCCCTCCTCCAGGTCTAACAGGTAGTTTCAGGCTTTACTCTTTTATATTCGCAAAGACTTAATAAGATTTAATGCTTAGAATGTTACAGACCTATGGAAACATATTTTTGAAGCCCCAACATTTCTTAATGTTATTATTGGTTATTATTGATTTCTTAATGTTATTATTGGGTTTTACCATTGAGCAGATTATTGTAAGAAATAGGAGACCCCTTTTTTGCTCCATGGGTTTTGTCTGGTATTCAAATTGGCGCTGTTTACATCAATGGGATTGAGCGGTAATACCAGACACAACGCTTGGTAAAGCTTTGTGTTGTTTTGGGGGGGAAAGACCAATTTTTCCTATCCTGGACGATTTCTTGAAGGATTTCTTAAGTCTTCGATACATGCTCAAGGTATTAGGTGCTCTCCAGGCACTGCAAGCAAGACCCTACAGATCCCACAAATGGTGCATGGATGCGATAATGTAACAAATGTAACACCATCAAAGAATGGTCTGAAGAAGGACGGAAGTGCGAAACAGCTGTTTTTATGTTGTTTGAATAAAGAATTAGAAACCACGACTTTGGTGAGTGCCATTTGATTTTCTTTCTACTGGAATATCTAAAGCATTATGAAAATCTTCACAACTTTATTAAATATAATGTACCCCAAAACTCAGCCCTAATACCCAACACCTCCATATCAGTCTACAGTCACATATACAAGGGTGAGTGGATGCAAACGGATTCCACTTTAAGGGTGCGTTCACAAGCAAATTTGTTTTTGCGGGTTTTCCGCTGCGTATTTGAAAGGGGGCGGGCTCTTCTCGGCTGTCCGCAGCAGATTTTCCACGGAGGAATTTACGCTGCGGAAAATCCGCCACAAGCCCCACTGAAATCAGTAGGGACTGTGGCAGATTTTCCGCAGTGTAAATTCCGCTGCGGAAAATCTGCTATGGACAGCCGAGAAGAGCCCGCCCACTTTCAAATACGCAGCAAGGGGCCTGAATACTTATGTCAATTGGAAATTTTAGTTTTTTCTTTTTAATAAATTAGCAAAAAATATATATATATTTTTTAAATTAGTACAAGGCCACAACAAAACAAAATTTGTGAAAAAAGTAAAAGGTTCTAAAAACTTAATGGGGTATTCCAGGAAAAAACTTTTTTTTTTTTTTTATATCAACTGGCTCCAGAAAGTTAAACAGATTTGTAAATTACTTCTATTTAAAAATCTTAATCCTTTCAATAATTATCAGCTGCTGAAGTTGAGCTGTTGCTTTCTGTCTGGCAACAGTGCTCTCTGCTGACATCTCTGCTTGTCTCGGGAATTGCACAGAGTAGAAGCGGTTTGCTATGGGGATTTGCTTCTAAATTGGGCGGTTCCCGAGACAGGTGTCATCAGAGAGCACTTAGACAGAAAAGAACAACTCCACTTCAGCAGCTCATAAGTACTGAAAGGATTAAGATTTTTTAATAGAAGTCATTTACAAATCTGTTTAACTTTCTGGAGCAAGTTGATATATAAATATATATGTACACACAAAGTTTTTTTTTTCCTGGATAACCCCTTTAACAGTCTTCCAAAAATAAAAAAGGGATGGGATATGTGGTATTTGGGTGAAAGTGTGGTGATCAGGTGCTCTATAAACCCAGCATTATCTCAGTCGGAAAAAATACCCACACACACTATTCTTTTTCGTCCGTCTCCGTTCACTGTTGGTCAGGTGAGAACGTCTGCAACGTATGACGTTGCAGACGTTCTCACCTGACCAACAGTGAACGGAGACGGACGAAAAAGAATGGCTGAGCAGTTGCACATGGAAACCCGAGAAGCCGGCTATATCTCCTGGTAACATCTTGAGGACTATTTTTGATACACTGTTGACTTTTTTGTACTATTGAAGAACATACATAAAGGAGTAAGAATTATTGCAGTAATATAGTGTTCAAATGCATTATAAAGTAAAGTAGAACATTCTTCCACACACTGTCCAGCAAATGCTGTAAAAAAATGGACAATACCCATTGGAATTTCACTAAACTTATCACAAAAGAAGCTTTAGCCAATCATAGCTCATCTCACACTGAACTGCTCTGGGCTGTGTGTAGCAGAGTGAGGGAGGAAGTTCTCCCCTGTATGGCTTCAGATGATGTCACGCCTGCTGGGGAACGCCCCTTCCCAGTCTGTGAATCTGAGACTGAGCAGAAAATACAGAGCAATATCAAGGTGCAAAACTAAAAAATAATAAAAATAAAGGCAGGGGGAGGTTTATCAGGATGGGGGCAATGACCTGGGAGAATTATAACATTTAACAAGATCATGACAGGTTTAATACCTGAAGTTACCTACCTGGTTAGGGCTTTCACCACCATGGTGTTGTGTTGCATGATGCATTAATTGAGTGTAACATAAATTTAGGAATTACCTATGGTCATAGCAGGAGGGAGAGATTTCGACCTAAGGTCTGGTGAGCCCGCAAGAGGTCCAGCTGTGGCAAACACATCATTGTCTAGAACAGGACTGCTCTGGTAGAGATGACCGGGAGAACCAATTCCTTTGTTAGGACTTGTGCAAACTAAATCTATAAAGGAAAGTCAACCATCATAGATTAGAGATATCATTATGGGATCCTCGGACTCAACAATGGGTGAGGGAAAACAAAGACGCCCACTCATACCTGGCAAAATAGGATCATTTTAGGCACTTACCGCTGAGCGAAGAAGAGGAGAAGGAACGAGATAACTCTTGAAGTTGAAGATCAGCCTGTGGATAAAGAATAACAATGACATGGTCTCCATTTTGCCGAAGTCTCCATTTTTAGTCCTTGTAAACTGAAGTACTCCTGACCACCCTTCCCATAATTTAAATGGGCGCTGTCACTTAAAAAAATTACTTTGGAAATGTTGTAAGGTTTTGATTGGTCGGGATCTAAGTGTTAAAGGGGTACTCTGCCCTGAGACATCTGATTCCCTATACATAAGATGTCTGATCACGAGGGTCTAGCCGCTGGGGACCCTCGCAATCTCCATACTGCACCTGGTGTTTGTTTAGCGCGTCGGGTGCAGCACCGGAGGCTTGTGACGTCACGGCCACACCCCGCTTGTGACGTCATGGTCACGCCCCCTCAATGCAAGTCTATGGGAGGGGGCGTGACGCCCCGTAACATAGACTTGCATTGAGGGGGCGTGGCCGTGATGTCACTAGCGGGGCGTGGCCGTGACGTCACAAGCCTCCGCCCCACATCGCCAGTGCATCAGATGTCTGGGGTCCCAGCGGAGGACCTGCAAACAGACATCTTATCCCCTATCCTTTGGATAGGAGATAAGATGTCTAGGGGTGGAGTACCCCTTTAAGAGCTCTGTTGCTCGTTAGAATGAGCCAGGAGAAGAGCGCGCTAACGTGACATACTTACAATGTAAGTCTATGGGATTATCTCGGTCAGCGCATGCCCGTTCTAGTGATTGGTCAGGGTCCGAACACTCAGCCCCCACTGATCGAAATGTTTAAGTTTCAGCTGAATGCACTGGACTATTTTTAGAGTATCAGGGATCTGGGGGATTATCTTTAGTAGACCCAAAAGTACAAGACCTCCTATGTCTAATGCCACCTTGGAGACTTAAAGGGGTACTCCGGTGAAATGTATTTTTATTTTTTTTATATAAACTGGTGCCAGAAAGTTAAATAGATTTGTAAATTACTTCTATTTATAAAAATCTTAATCCTTGCAGTACTTATCAGCTGCTGTATGCTCCCCAGGAAGTTCTTTTCTTTTAGAATTTCTTTTTCAGTCTTACCACAGTGCTCTCTGCTGACACCTCTGTCCATGTCAGGAACTGTCCAGAGCAGGTGAGGTTTGCTGTGGGCATTTGCTCCTACTCAGGACAGTTCCTGACATGGACAGAGGTGTCAGCAGAGAGCACTGTGGTCAGACTGGAAAGAACTACACAACTTCCTGTGGAGCAAACAACAGCTGGTAAGTACTGGAAGGATTAAGATTTTTAAATAGAAGTATTTTACAAATCTGTTTAACTTTCTGACACCAGTTGATTTTTATTTTTTAATTGTTTTTCAACGGAGTACCCCTTTAACAACTTTAGATGCTTTCAGAATCATCGATAAGTACGTGAAGGCCTGTGCTACCTACCTGTAAATTGGGCATAGATGAAGTGCATGGGCCAGTAGATAGCCTATCAAGGTCGTCTTCTCGGTCTCCATTAGCTTCTTTCTTCAGCAGAGTCTCCACGCGGTGGATGATATCCTTGATCCTATTGGTGAAGCTCTCCCGTTCGGACTGCATAATGAACTCATTGTTTACCTGGGGGAAAAAATATACATTTTTACACAATTTTACATTTGCTGTTTCTAATACTAATAAATTACAATTGCTCATAGCAATAAGCTAAAAAAGCAGTTTATGACCTAAAGCTTTTCCGTTCTGTACATGCGGATAAGATGCTTCAGCTATAGGCAACCATTTTACAGACTGTAATATCACTGTGGAGTAAGGGTAGGTTATACCATATCCAAACCTTTTATTCTTATCGGAAATAAGCTGCCACCGGAGGGCTCTGGCAATGGCTTACTCCTCTCTCTCTATTCATCAGACTGCAGCATGCAAAAAAGGGAAGAGGGGGTTACGGAGCAGCCTGCAGTGATTGGCTGTAGAGACCCAGCACAGCACAGCAGACTCAGGGAGGAAGTGAATGCATGGGGAGTGATGGCGGGCTCAGTGCCCTTCCTGAGCAGTGGATGTCAGTATGAGTGAGCAGCAGAACGGAGGGATTTGTGAGCCAAATACAGAAACTAGACACATAAAAAAAGACCTAGTGAGTAACATATAGAAGCAGCATTTTTTCTCTGATATGACAGCTACGCTTGAGTGTGAATTGTTCCATACTGTGCTGCATAGTTGGAAACCATGAGAACTGTAGAGCACGAAGGTATCACAGCGACAGCGTCAGAGAGAAAATTAATGGGGCATTCCGGCTTTATACATCTTATGTATTCTGTGCCAGACGCTGCCGCCTCTGAGACGGGGATGTCATGTCCACGCCCCCTAGTGATGCCACACCACACCTCCTCCCTTCATGTCTATGGGAGGGGGTGTGACGCAGCGGCGGGACCCCTGCGATCATACATCTTATCCCCTATCCTTTTAAAGCCGACATACCCCTTTAAAAGGGGTACTCCGGTGGAAAACTTTTTTTTCTTTATTTATTTTTTTTAAATCAACTGGTGCCAGAAAGTTAAACAGATTTGTAAATTACTTCTATTATAAAAAAAAATCTTAATCCTTCCAGTACTTATCAGCGGCTGTATACTACAGAGGAAATTCTTTTCTTTTTGGAACACAGAGCTCTCTGCTGACATCACGAGCACAGTGCTCTCTGCTGACATCACTGTCCAGAGTAGGAGGAAAATCCCCATAGCAAACATATGCTGCTCTGGACAGTTCCTAAAATAGACAGAGATGTCAGCAGAGAGCACTGTGGTCATGATGTCAGCAGAGAGCACTGTGTTCCAAAAAGAAAAGAATTTCCTCTGTAGTATACATAAGCTAATAAGTACTGGAAGGATTAAGATTTTTTTAATAGAAGTAATTTACTACTCTGTTTAACATTCTGGTACCAGTTGATTTAAAAAAAATAAAAATAAATAACGTTTTCCACCGGAGGACCCCTTTAAAGAGCAAAGACTGACATCTACCCTAAGAGTATAATAGAGACAAAGAAGATATGCTGGGACTTGAAAAGTATTTATTTAACTAGTGCGGACAGGCTGCGGAAACCCTTGGTTGCAACATGCAAAAAAACTTCATTGTATATCTGGTCCTCTTCATCATCGGCTAAGGGGAATATCTTTAGGCAGAGTTTACCTGCTCAGGTAGCTGCTCCCCTGCCGCACCTTAGATCCTTGGCTATGTGACTATATGTAGCATTTTTTCCTTAAAGGGGACCTGCCACCTAGATTTTATTTTCCTGATTACAAATAGATACTGATGCCTGTTCTTTTTTTTGTAATCTGTTTCTATTTTTTGATTGTTTTTTTTTTAATTAAATTTTTGTAAATTATTATGGGGGGGGGGGGGGGGGGGGGCAGCCAGCATAGATTTATACATAAAAAAAACGGGAGATGTCCCATTCAGCTGAATTGGAGAGATTTTCAGAGGTCATTCGACAGGGAAGGAAGATGCTGACCTCTGCTGTGAATGGTGGTGGATCCAGTGTTATCTACACCTTTCGCTGTACACTGATGACACGTTCCCTTTCTAGGAGATCTAGGAAATCATTGAATTTCTGTCGCTCTCGATTGTTTTCCTAAGCTGAATGACGACATTTTAGCTGACAGATGTAGGGTATTGACTTCTAAACTCTTTGTTATGATGTAGAAAATAAATGTGTCCTCTATTTTCTCCCTATACGAGACCAGTTTAGACTCCCATTAAAGGGGTACTCCACTCCTAGACATCTTATCCCCTATCCAAAGATAAAATGTCTGATCGTAGGGGTCCGGTTGTTGGGGTCCTCCGCGATCTCGGCTGCGGCACCCCAGACATCCGATGCACTGGCGATGTGGGACGGAGGCTCGTGATTTTACGGCCACGCCCCGTGTGTGACGTCATGGCCACGCCCCCTCAATGCAAGTCTATGGGAGGGGGTGTGACGTATGTCACGCCCCCTCCCATAGACTTGCATTGAGGGGGCGTGGCTGTGACGTCACAAGCGGGGTGTGGCCGTGCTGCACCCAACGGTCTAAACGAATGCCAGGTGCAGCAAGAGTATGTTTAAAACGGTGGATTCTGTCGGCGGGGGTCGTGATGCCATGCCACGCCCCCCTTGTGATGTCACCCCCCCCCCCCCTTTCTTTTCATGTCTATGGGAGGCAGGATGGAGATCACAGGGGTCCCAGCGGTGGGAACCCCGCGATAAGACATCTTATCCCCTATCATTTGCATAGGGGATAAGATGTCTAAGGGCGGAGTACCCCTTTATTGTGAGTCTAAACTGGTCTAGTAAAGAGAGGAAATAGAGGACACATTTATTTTCTAAATCATAAGGGGATAAGATTTCTAGGGGCTAAGTACCAAGGGCTCAAGTCCTGCAGGAACGTGTGGGAACTGAGTTCCTGCACTTTTTCCACAGCAGGAACACCATTCCCATTAGCAGGAGCAGCCCTTGAGTGTAAATCTTAAGTGTTCCAACCCTTTTTTTTCCCCAGGACTTGATCCCTGCAAGTACCCCTTTAAAGGGGTACTCCTGTGGAAACCTTTTTTTTTTTTTTTTTTATCAACTGGTGCCAGAAAGTTAAACAGATTTGTAAATCACTTCTGTTAAAAAAATCTTAATCCTTCCAGTACTTTTTAGGGGCTGTATGCTAAAGAGAAATCCCCAAAAAAGAAATGCATTTCCTCTGATGTCATGACCACAGTGCTCTCTGCTGACCTCTGCTGTCCATTTTAGGAACTGTCCAGAGCAGGAAAAAAAAATCCCCATAGCAAACGTATGCTGCTCTGGACAGTTCCTAAAATGGACAGCAGAGGTCAGCAGAGTGCACTGTGGTCATGACATCAGAGGAAATGCATTTCTTTTTTGGATTTCTCTTTAGTATACAGCCCCTAAAAAGTACTGGAAGGATTAAGATTTTTTAATAGAAGTCATTTACAAATCTGTTTAACTTTCTGGCACCAGTTGATTTAAAAAAAAAAAAAAAAAAACGTTTTCCACGGGAGTACCCCTTTAATAGTATACAATAAAAAATAAATAAAATAAACAAACAACTAAAATAAAATAATATATATACAAAAATACTTTGTTTACCTACCATAACAGCTGCAATGTCCTCAGGGTTATCGCCATCTAGGTCAAACTTGAACGTGACCATTTTGCCATCGTAGGTCTGCAGCTGACACTCTACTACACGGTCGCTCTTATCTGATATCTGTACAAAAAGAGAAGCAGAAAGTTTTGGTGACAACCTGTAAATGATAGAAACTTCTTTTATTGTGGGTCAGTGGGGTCGCGCAATGCGACCCCACTGACCCACAATAAAAAAAGTTTCTATCATTGTTGTATTAAAAGCCTAAAACTATTTTAGCAATTTTCTGTACT
This sequence comes from Hyla sarda, assembly GCF_029499605.1. NCBI lineage: Eukaryota > Metazoa > Chordata > Amphibia > Anura > Hylidae > Hyla > Hyla sarda. The sequence goes on from NC_079200.1 coordinate 17,095,225, forward strand.
GCAAAAGTTGTCAATTAATGATATTTTTGCCATGTAGTGAGAACAATTAGTAGACAAATTAAAGGGGTACTCCGGTGGAAAACCCTTTTTTTTTTAATTAATGAATTATTTTTTTTTAATCAACTGATGCCAGAAAGTTAAACAGATTTGTAAATCACTTCTATTAAAAAATATTAATCCTTCCAGTACTTATCAGCTGCTGTATACTACAGAGGAAGTTTGTATAGTTCTTTTCGGCCTGACCACAGTGCTCTCTGCTGACACCTCTGTCCACGTCAGGAATTGTCCCCATAGCAAACCTCTCCTGCTCTGGACAGTTCCAGATATGGACAGAGGTGTCAGCAGAGAGCACTGTGGTCAGGCAGCAAGGAACTATACAACTTCCTCTGGGGCATGCTGCAGCTGATAAGTATCGGAAGGATTAGGATTTTTTAATAGAAGTCATTTACAAATAGGTTTAACTTTCTGGCACCAGTTGATTAAAAAAACAAAACAAAAAAAAACATAAAAAAAAAAGTTTTCCACCGGAGTACCCCTTTAATTTGTCTACTAATGTTTCTTTTTTACCGGAGTATCCCTTTAATGCTACTCTTAGGCATTATCGTGCTGACCTCCTTTAGCTAGGGCTCCATGGCAACATGGAGTTGACAGAATGTTCAGCCTAAAGCTATAGGGGGGGGGGGGGGGAGATTGATCAGATCAGTCTTGTCCTTAAAAAAGTGAGTTTTAAAGTCATAAATTTTTGCTTTGGTTTTGCTTACGTGTGACGTATTTATCAATCACTGGGGGAATTGGGGAAGGGGGAGGGTGTGATACATTTGGCGCACATAAGCAAAAAACAATAAATCACTTCAGAACACCATTTTGTATGATTCTTCCTCTCCTCTGCGACTTTTTTTTTTGCACAAAAAGTTGCAGTTGTGAAAAAAAAGGAAAAAATCACAAAAAATTTGCAACTTTTTGAAAGTGCTCTCCGAAGGTAGTTTTGCAAGCCAGTTCTGGGCTGGTGTAGATTTGTAGATTTGCCGCTACGAGCAGACACACTGCGATGTGCGAGTCGCCGCGCGCATGCGCAGTATACTCGCACATCCCGGCAGCTCTCGGCCTAGCTCATTGAGCAGGGGAAGCGGCTGCGATGTTCACACGTGCGGATTTACAGCTTATTTTACGCTGAAGATCCGCCGCTGAAGGACCTCTGTATGGTGCCCTTAAATGTGCCTGCTCGGAGCGGCAATACGCCGCTCCGAGCAGGCACATTTAAGGGCACCATACAGAGGTCCTTCAGCGGCGGATCTTCAGCGTAAAATAAGCTGTAAATCCGAACGTGTGAACGTGCCCTTACACAGTAAGCAAAAAGCTACAAAGTCAATTTCAGTTTCCAGCGGTAACAGATTTGTCAAGTGCAAATGTTGCACGAAAAGTCGCACACCCATCCAAAACACCAGCCCAGAACTGCAGACACACTGCGATGTGCGGTTGCCGCGCATGCGCAGTGTACTTGCACGCATCGCAGCCGCTTCCCCTGCTCAATGAGCTAGGCCGAGAGCTGCCGAGATGTGCGAGTACACTGCGCATGCGCGCGGCGACTCGCACATCGCAGTGTGTCTGCTCGTAGCGGCGTATTGCCGCTCCGAGCAGGCACATATAAAGGCAGCATATAGGAGGTCCTTCAGCGGCGGATCCCCAGCGAAATACGCTGTGAAAATCCGCACGTGTGAATGTACCTTAAAGTTGCAAAAAAAAAAAATAATAATGTGCTTTGGCACACGTGCAACATTTCATGTGCCAAATAAAAGCAAAAAATAATAAAAATCTAAAGACAATGATAAATATCCCCCCATAGTCATTTCAGATGACTTCTGACCAAGATATAACTTGTTAATGACATTTTCAGAAGATTTTTGCTCTGCAGGCTTCATCTTTAATTTGTAGTTCTCCCAGAGCTGGTAGGCAGAGCCCATAGACTTGTATTGCTTGTCTTGCAGACACAGGACAAAACTAAGCTGAGTGGGATACAGTTTCACAGGGGAGGTGAAGGGTAAAAGTTTGATAACAGGAGAAATAAGCATTTTTCTCTTATAAGATATATTACAAAGTTTTTAGTTACTGTATATTTGCTTGTACTATCGATTTATGCCATGTTTCTTCAAAGGACAGTGCCCATTTAAGCAAAAACAATACAGAACTGAAATAAAGAATGCGAAGATCTCCCACTACACATATGCTGCATATGCCTTGCACCCTTATTTAGATTTTTTTCTTCTTAGAAAGCGGTTAGCTTCGGCTAGCTATTAACTAACACTTACATTAATTATACGTAATCTCGACCGCGCTTTACGTCTCAGAAGTTTTGCAGGTGTCTTCTTCACGGGAGACTTGATCTTCCGTTCTCCAGCCGAGAAGCCTTCACAGCCGTCACTCAGCCCTGAGGCCACATCTGATGCATAACTGGAAAGACAGTGTAACATGCTAAATAACAAGATACTATCAAAGAATATAATAGGTTACATTCTCTATTATCAAATATCGCAGCAAGTTGTAAAATAAAACCTTTTTAACGTGGCCCACGTGAGTATCGCTTACAATAATGTTGTGTGAATTAACCTTCTATGGACTTTTGGTGGCAGTCTAGACAAGTATCAGCAAGTATCATTGTAGCACCAACAAATGTAGGGCATTAAAGGGGTGTTCCGGGCAAAAACATTTTATCCCCTATCCAAAGGATAGGGGATAAGATGTCTGTTCGTGGGGGGCCCGATGCTGAGACCCCCACGATCTCCCTGCAGCACCCGCATTCTATGTGGGTGCTGAATCTCTAGTTTCAGAAACTTCTGGGTTTCCGGGACTGGGGACGTGACGTCACGCCACGCCCCCTCCATTCATGTCTGTGGGAGGGGGCGTGACGGCCGTCACGCCCCCTCCCATAGACATGAATGGAGGGGGCGTGGTGTGACGTCACGTCCCCAGTCCAGGAAACCCGGAGGTTTCCGAAACTGGAGATTCAGCAGCCACATATAAAGCAGGTGCTGCACCGAGATCGCGGTGGTCTCAGCATCGGGCCCCCCACGATCAGACATCTTATCCCCTATCCTTTGGATAGGGGATAAAAAAATTTGCCCGGAACACCCCTTTAATGCCCTACATTCGATAAAATGTTTTTGCCCGGAACACCCCTTTAATGATGCCCTATGGCATAAAAAGAAATAGAGGGCCCTTGTAGCAAAGATTAAAATGGACCCCCCCCCCCCTGTAATCTCAGGGTTTTACTGGCTTTTGAATAGAAGGGAGTTTTTACCTCTGCACCTTTTTTGTTACTCTTTGCTTGGTAACAATGGAGAGTTCTTCAACGCTGTTCACTACCCAGTAGCATGGATGATGGGTCTAGGCACAGATGGAGTCCCTTCTCTCCAAGAGCCTTATAGAAAAACCTTGACCTGTTTGTTCCATCTTGGACAGCCCCCATTAAAAAGAACATGGCTTAAAGGGGTACTCTGCCCTATACATCTTATCCCCTTTCCAAAGGATAGGGGATAAGATGTCCGATAGCGGTGGTCCCGCCGAGCTCGAGGATGTCTGGGGTGCCGCAGCCGATATCGGAGCGGTCCCCAGCAGCAGGACCCCCGCGATCAGACATCTCATCCCCTATCCCTTGGATAGGAGATAAGATGTCTAGGGGTGGAGTACCCATTTAAGAATGAGCCAGGATAAGAGCTAATGAGACAAACTTACAATGTAAGTCTATGGGATTATTTTGGTCAGCGCCTGCTCTTCTCCCTGCCTGTTCTAGTGATTGGGCAGGGTCCGAACACTCAGCCCCCCACTGATCGAAACGTTTAAGTTTCAGCTGAATGCTCTGGACTATTTTTAGGGATCTGGTGGATTATCTTTAGTAGACCCAAAAGTACAAGACCTCCTATGTCTAATGCCACCTTGAAGACATTACCTCTTGGGGACGCATGGCGTACCTGTACGACTGTGGGAATTCATTCAGTAGGCATCCCGTGAACCCCCCATGTTGGCGATCGCCGCAAATCACTGGTCAATTCTGACAGATCAGCGGCAATTATGGGTCATATGGGTCTCCAGTGACCCGGAAAATAAGGATCATCGAGGCTGTCCAAGATATCCCCAATCCCCCTGAAGGGATAGGAGTGAGGTGGCAAGGGTGCCACCCCTCCTATCCCTGCTATCGGTGAAAGGTGAAATTGGGCTGAGTCCCTAAGGGGTTAAAGGGGTACTCCGGTGGTAATATTTTTTATAAATCAACTGGTGCCAGAAAGTTAAACAGGTTTTTAAATTACTTCTATTTAATAATCTTAATCCTTCCAGTACTTATCAGTTGCTGTATGCTCCAGAGAAAGTTGTGTAGTTCTTTCTAGTCTGACCACAATGCTCTCTGCTGCCACCTCTGTCCGTGTCAGGAATTGTTCAGAGCACGAGAGGTTTGCTATGGGGATTTTCTCTGCTCTGGACAGTTCCTGACACCGACAAAGGTGTCAGCAGAGAGCAGAGAGGGGGGGGGGGGGGGGGGGGCGGGACGGGAGTACCCCTTTAACGGGAAACTGTCAGGAGAATGCACCATAGACCACCCAAGAATGGTTCCTTTGTAAAAACAAAATGTGAACCATACACCCTGTTTCATGCTACCCATGGTTTGGGCAAAATGAAACTAATGACAGGTTCCCTTTAGAGGGGTACTCCATTGGAAAACTTTTTTTTTTTTTTTTTTTTAAATCAACTGGTGCTAGAAAGCTAAACAGATTTGTAAATTATTTCTATAAAAAAATCTTAATCCTTCCAGTACTTATTAGCTGCTGAATACTACAGAGGAAATTCTTTTCTTTTTAGAACACAGAGCTCTCTGCTGACATCATGACCACAGTGCTCTCTACTGACATCTCTGTCCATTTTAGGAACTGTCCAGAGTAGGAGAAAATCCCCATAGAAAACATATAATGCTCTGGACAGTTCCTAAAATGAACAGAGATGTCAGCAGAGAGCACTGCGCTTTTGATGTCAGCAGAGAGCTCTGTGTTCCAAAAAGAAAAGAATTTCCTCTGTAGTATTCAGCAGCTAATAAGTACTGGAAGGATTAAGATTTTTTAATAGAAGTCATTTACAAATCTGTTTAACTTTCTGGCACCAGTTAATAAAAAAAAAAAAATTCCACCGGAGTACCCCTTTAAAGCTGATTGTTGAACCTGTTTTTTGTCACTGCTTTTGCTCACCTATCCACCGGAGAAGAGATGTCACTGGGAAGTCCAAGAGGAGGCGTTAGGTCTGAATTCACACTTACAGCAATGCTCTGTGAGAAGAGGACAAAGAAAGATTTACTCCGCACCACAAGCAGCATAAGAAAAATATTATACACAATTACAACATTTTTCTTTGAAGAAAACAAAAGGATTTGATATGACTGGATTCTAAAAATACATTATAAACACTAAAGCTTTTTTTTTCCTACTTACCCCAGGAAAGCATATCTCTGGCTGGGTGCTTGGGGGGCTATTGGGATCTTCTTGAGAGGCATCACTTGAGGGTCTTTGGGAGCCATCTGCAGCCTCTATAAAGCCAGAAGAACTGAGGTACCCATCTGTCTCACAGTCCGCTGCCGAACAGACACAACTATGTTACGCAAGAAATTCGTCGCTAATAAAACTTGAAAGTGGAGAAAATGTCGACCAAACATCTGACAACACTCTGGAGGTTTACACAAGACCCCGTCATCTTAGAATAAAATTCACTTTCATTGTGTAACTTCTCCATCTGGGACAAATGTCATATGTTGGCTGCTAAATTCCATCAGGTATCTATAGTCATCAACGTATGGAATTCTACACTGGGAAGCAATTCATATTTCCATTACAATCCTACACTATTACAGTGACCCCCCCGACCTACGATGGCCCCGACATACGATCATTTCAACATACGATGGCCTCTCAGAGGCAGCATCAACATACGATGCTTTTGTATGTCGGGGCCATCGCATAAACGGCTATCCGGCAGCGCAGACTGCTTCAGCTGCCACCGGATATCCGTTTACGGTGCCCCGTGTGGTCCAGTGATCATCACTCACCTGTCCCCGGCGCTCCGGACCATCCTCTTCGGGATCCCCTGCATCGCCGGCGCTCTCCATTGACGTCATCACGTCGCCGAGCACGCCGTCCCGTCATCCAATAGGAGTGTTGTGTGCAGCGACATGATGGCGGTCAGGAGCGGGGACCCCCCGGGGACGCGGCGACAGCGATGGAGGGCGACATCCAGGGCAGCGGTGACGGTCCAGAGCGGCGGGTACAGGTGAGTATAACTTTCTATTCTTTTCATTGCACGGATCCCTCAACATACGATGGTTTCAACTAACGATGGTCCATTTGGAACGAATTACCATCGTATGTTGAGGGACCACTGTATATTATAACCAAGCATGTGCATGGCATATCCTTAAAGGGGTACTCCGCCCCTAGACATGTTATCCCCTTTCCAAAGGATGGGAATAAGATGTCTTATCACGGGGGTCCCGCGATCTCGGCTGTGGCACCCCAGACATCTGGTGCACGGAGCCGGATGACTGGCAATGCAGGGCAGAGGCTCGTGACATCATGGCCGCGCCCTGCTCCTGACATCACGGCCACGCCCCCTCAATGCAAGTCTATGGGAGGGGGCATGACGGCAGTCATGTCCCCTCCCATAGACTTGCATTGAGGGGGCGTGGCCATGAAGTCACAAGCAGGGCACGGCTGTGACGTCACGAGCCTCCGGCGCTGCACCCGTCGCTCTAAACGAATGCCAGGTGCAGCAGGGAGATCGTGGCGGTTCCCAGCAGCAGGACCCCCGCGATCAGACACCTTCTCCCCTATTCTTGGCATTTAAATGGGCGCTATCAGGTCCAAAAATGTTTTATTTATTTTTACCAATGAAAATCAAAGACCTTTTGTAATATGGTTGTAAAATGTTACGACATTTTTAATATTTATTAAAGAAAACGGCTCCTGAAAATCCCTCCACTAGAGGTCCCCATTCCTACTGGGACACTAACCAGTACTGCAGCAGCATCAGGCTTGTCCATGAGTCATGGACTAGAGATGACTCATGGGCAAGGTTGCCTGGGCAGACAAACCAATCACCTCTCACTACCACAAAGGATGGACACGCCCCCTCCCACCACACACCAATCACCTCCCACCACCACAAAGGATGGACACGCCCCTTCCCACCACACACCAATCACCTCCCACCACCACAAAGAGGGACACACCCCCTCCTACCACCACCACAAAGGATGGACACGCCCCCTCCCACCACACACACGCCCAACACCACAAGGGAGGGATACACCCCTTTCCCCTAAGAGAATTTCAAACACTGTACGCTAATGAAAAGAGGTATTTTTAAAATAAATATAGGTGATAGAGGCATAAAAATTACCGTATTTTTTGTCCTATAGGACGCTCCGGCATATAAGGCGCACCCAATTTTAAATGAGGAAAATCTAGAATACAATGTAAAGTATAGGTCACAGTGATCTTCAACCAGCGGACCTCCAGATGTTGCAAAACTACAACTCCCAGCATGCTGGGAGTTGTAGTTTTGCAACATCTGGAGGTCCGCAGGTTGAAGACCACTGGTATAGGAGGTAATACTCACGTGTCCCTGCCGCTCCGGACCCGTCACCGCTCGTCACCGCTGCCCTAGATGTCGCCCTCCATCACTGTCGCCGCGTCCCCAGGGTGTCCCCGTCGCTCCGGAACGTCTCTGCTGCCCGGTATCCTCGTTCTCCGTCGACGCCATCACGCCGCTACGCACGCCGCTCTATTGGATGACGGGATGGCGTGTGCGACGACGGGATGACGACGAAGGAGAGCGACGACCATGCAGGGGATCCCAGCACGGAGCAGACACCGAGGAAGCAGGTAAGGTCCCTCCCGGTGCAGCCAGGTTAGTTTCACTTTCGCTTTAGTTGCGGCGGTCAGCTTTGATCGCCGCGTCTGAAGGGTTAATACAGGGCATCACCGCGATCGGTGATGTCCTGTATTAGCCGCGGGTCCCGGGCCGTTGATGGCTGCAGGGACCGCCGCGATAGGTATACAATCTCCGTATAAGACGCACCAACTTTTCCCCCCCAGTTTTGGGGAAGAAAAAGTGCGTCTTATACGGCGAAAAATACGGTACATGTACATGGTCAGGATCCGGGACTGAGTAATATAATTATTTTTTTGTGGGATCTGACACTTTAAATAATTTTCTCAATAAACACGGTCAAAACCAAAAGCTTACATGTAGCAGAAGAGTAACAAGAATGTCGGAAGTTGAACGGATGATGCTGGTCTGCCTCCGGTTCCTCTGGTTCAGGCAGGAATGTACCATTGCTGACCGATTCAGCAGAGTCTGTAGTCATTGGTAAGGATGTAGGACTCAGTGCCGTTTCTGGAGTAGTAATGGTTGTCGTGCTCTGAGGGCCTCTCAGCTGCTCGAGAAGCTTGAGAATGCTCTGCTGCTTCTCCTCCTCTTTCTTCTTGAGCTCCTCTTGGGCGCGCCGCACCTTTTCTCGCTTTCGTTTTATGGCCAGTACCCGGTCTCGGATAGCTTTTGCTACAATTTTGTAGTCGGCTTCACAAACAAAGTTGAGAACCACCTACGAGACACATGCAAAAACAGATTTATATATACATTTTTAATCCAAATAACTCGGCCATTTTATAGTAAAACCAGTGAGATGGTTTGAACAATTCGATATATTTACTATCATTAGTCACTCCATCCACTTACTGTCTCTGATTCTCTGAAAGGGGGTATTCCTGGAAAAACTATATATATATATATATATATATATATATATATATACATATATATATCTCAACTGGCTCCAGAAAGTTAAACAGATTTGTAAGTTACTTCCATTAAAACATCTTAATCCTTCCAGTACTTATGAGCTGCTGAAGTTGAGTTGTTCTTTTTCTATCTAAGTGCTCTCTGATGACACATGTCTCGGGAACTGTCCAGAGTAGAAGCAAATCCCCATAGCAAACCTCTTCTACTCTGTGCAGTTCCCGAGACAAGCAGAGATGTCAGCAGAGAGCATTGTGGCCAGACAGAAAAGAATAACTAGAGTTCAGCAGCTGATAATTATAGGAAGGATTAAGATTTTTTAATAGAAGTAATTTACAAATCTGTTTAACTTTCTGGAGCCAGTTGATATATATATATATATATATATATATATATATATATATATATATATAAAAGATTTTTCCTGGAATACCCCTTTAAATCATGTGAGAGCTATAGAATAGGGGCCCTATTATTTGAGATGATTATTGGCCAAAGAAGCTAATAAACACTGTGCAATTGGAACAAGGGTTCAGCCAATGAACACGCTAATACAGTATGTGTTTACTGGCTGGTTGCATGTTTTTGACATGATTAAAGGGGTACTCCGGTGGAAAACTATTTTTACAAATCAACTGGTGCCAAAAAAGTTAAACAGATTTGTAAATTACTTCTATTAAAAAAATCTTAATCCTTCCAGTACATATCAGCTGCTGTATGCTCCACAAGAAGTTGTGTAGTTCTTTTCTGTCTGACCACAGTGCTCTCTGCTGACACCTCTGTCCATTTTAGGAACTGTCCACAGCAGGAGCAATTCCCCTTTGCAAACCTCTCCCACTCTGGACAGTTCCTGACATGGACAGAGGTGTCAGCAGAGAGCACTGTGGTCAGACAGAAAAGAAATTCTGGTGGAGCATAAAGCAGCTGATAAGTACTGGAAGGATAAAGATTTTTAATAGAAGTAATTTACAAATCTGTTTAACTTTCTGGCATCAGTTGATTAAAAAAATAATAATAATTCCACCGGAGTACCCCTTTAAAGATGATTAATAGTCAGCCGCACATTTCCCTATGTAATAGGAGATATCTGGCCGACGATCTACAGAAGGGCCACAAAATTATCCAGTGATTGTCTGTGTGGCCCTGTCTGCCTTATTCCAAGCCATGAAAAGACTCAGTATATAAGCGCCATTGTAGCAGATCGGTGCTCGTAACGGGCACGGGCCGAGCTATGTAATAGGATCTTCTTGGATCATTCTTAGGTTGACTCTATAGGAACCTCCATTGAGCAGGTAACTTGGAAACAACAAAGTGATGGTATGTGAAAGAATCAATGATGTTAATCTATTGCCGAGCTTCTACAATATGGGTTAGGTCAGTAAGATTTAGCTTTATCTATGACGTGATCAGAATTGTTCTAAACAATGGGACGTTTGCAGAGCTGATAAATGGACAGGTTGAGCGTAGGGTGAGGTTTTACAGTAGATGATAACTGCAAAATACAAGTTTGGTCTAGTACGGTCGAATTATATGACAGTGGTAGATGACGTGAGTCACCATTTTATAGGTAACTCTAAAGTTCACACCATGTTTTTGCAATACAGTTCTCGTATCGTATCAGGTTTTTGATAAAAAAACGGATTCCTCAAAACCGGATCAAAACGTGTGTCCAAATTTTAATCTGTATACAGTTTGAAATGTGATGTCCGGTTGCATCCTTTTTTTAAGGAAAAAAAAAACTTATACGTTTTAAACTTTTCATTCCATTATAAATAAAGTTTCACTTGTTTGATTGAAATTCCAAGAAAAAAGTCAAAGTCAAAGACTGTATGGTGAAAACTGGATGGAACTGTACGCACATACGGTTCTGTACGGTTCCCATTGACTCCCATGTTAAAAAAAAAGTATATGTTTCAATACGGTTTTTCACCCGGACCAAAAAACATTGTAGGCTACAGTTTTGGGTAGAGGAAAAAAAACTGACAAAACCGTACAGGATGCAAAATTGACACAACCTGATGCATAGTTTGGCATACGGTTTTCAATGGAGAGTCAATGCATACGTTTTTCAATATGGTTCCATACGGTTTTCAAATTGAAAGCGTATACGGGAACTGTATTGCAATAATGTGGTGTGAACCCAGCCTTAGTCTGCTTTAGATAAAAAGTATTCAATACTGGAGGTGCCTGTAGACCGTATACAGCTGCTGGCTGACTGCTCATTCCACTGACATCTATTCCTTCCCACCAAATAGTCCAAAGACAGAGATGAGCAAACCTCAGCAGGACACCTCTGGTAGGCTGGTTGTCTTCAGGAACAACAAAAGGAATTGGTATTAAAGGGGTATTCCGCCCCTAGACATCTTATCCCCTAGCCAAAGGATAGGGGATAAGATGTCTGCGCGGGGGAAGGGGTACGGCCGCTGGCCCCCCACATGATATCCGGGCCGGCACCCTGGCATTCTGAACATTTATGTTCAGAACGCCGGCTTTGGGCGGCTGTGGTCATGACGTCACACCATGCCCCCACCATTCATGTCTATGGGAGGGGGCGGTACGTGGTCGTGATGTCACGCCCCCTCCATTCATGTCAATGGGAGGGGACAAGACGCTGTTACGTTGGCTTTGTGCAGCTGTGGTCATGACATCACACCGTGCCCTCTACATTCATGTCTATGGGAGGGGGCGTGATGTGGTTGTGACATCACGCCCCCTTCATACATGTCTATGAGAGGGGGCAAGACGCTGTCACGTCGGCTTTGTGCGGATATGATCGTGACATCACACCATGCCCCCTCCATTCATGTCTATGGGAGGGGGCTGGACGTGGTCGTGACATCTCGCCCCCTTCACTCATATCTATTAGAGGGGGCAAGACACTGTCATGTTGGCTTTGTGTGGGTGTGGTTGTGACATCACACCATGCTCCCTCCATTCATGTCTAGGGAAGGGGGCGCTGTCACGCCCCCTCCCATAGACATGATCGGAGGGGGCATGGTGTGAAGTCATGACTACAACCGCACGAAGCTGGTGTTCTGAATGGAGATTGCAGGGGGTCCCAGTGGCCAGACCCTCCGTGGATAGGGGATAAGATTTCTAGGGGCAGAGTACCCCGTTAAAAATTAACCATGCCTAATTGATATTTTCTCTAACACCATTGGAAGCCCCCACCTCTATACTTAAGATACTCAGCCCATCCCACCAGTAGGGAGAGTAGTGTCAAGTAACTTTCCTATATGGCAATATGAGATTATAACTTTCTTACCATCTCCTGAGCCACTTCTTCAGCAACATCTTTGTAAAGGTCGAACAGGAACTCGATCGCGTTGTTGTCCTTGTATTTGCCATGCAATTTTTTGGTATCATCCATCCTTAGCCAAAGCTTCAAGGCTGGTTTAAGTCCATCGTCCTCCTCAGCCAGTTCAACATGGACTCCAGTGTCTTCTTGAAAGAAAGAGTGTTCCAGCAGGTCCTGGATGGTGTATCTGTCAGGGTTAATAGATATTCGTTGAAGCCAGTAGATGATGGAAGCCAAGTGTATTATACATGACTGAAGGGATTTAAGATGTGTCCCCAGTCTAATACACTCCAACCTCCCCTTCTCCCCCCTAAAGACAAGGACATCAAGGTTGAAGAAAAATGGCCTGTTTATTTAACACCATTATAAATAATAACTTATAACATTTATGGTTAACAGATTTACATACCATGACCATTAATGACAAAAGAGGTCCCTGGAGGGTTCCACCAAATTTACAGTACGTTCCACCAGAACCCCAGGCACTAACTCATCTCTTGCCCTTGACCGCATCCACCTGACCCAAGGGCACCCACGTGCCTGTTCCCATTCATAATTCCTGGGGCCCAGAACCACCACCGAGAGACCCATTCCAGCTGTAACATAACAACTGGCAAAACACCCATCCATTGTGCGCATACTCCTAATTTTGAAAAATTACCACCTCCGAGGACCCTTAGACCTGCCCCCATACTGCCAACTTTCCCAACAGATCACGGGATGGTGGGTGGTACTTGCTTCCCTGACTTTTTCCCCGCTGGCTGACCCTTCCCCTATGTTCCCTTATATACCCCCTATTACTCACCCACCCTATTACTATTACCTGCAGATTCCCCACCTCCTTTTTTCCACCTGCAAATAATGTTTCCTCTTATAGAGACAGTACCCCTAAAACATAAGCCCCCTCATTACTACACTTATTTCCACCCTTAGCACCCAGACTAAAAGGTGGTGATGTGAAGGCTACCCTAAAACCCCTGTCATGCTGCTACTCCGCTAGGGTGTTACCCATCACTCCATTTGCTTACATTAGTATTGAGGAATGTCCCGACTCGTCTGAACAGAGTTTATTGACCTGAACTGACAGTGTGGGGCTGGAACCCTAGGCCGTAATACAGGCTCAAAATATCTTAAATATATGTAAATAACATAATTTGTTGAGCCTCACACCAAAGCTGAACTTTTGATTGCACAAGGACAACTCCCAAACCACCTCTCCCCTTAAGTCTCCGCTGCTATTGTCCTCCGATCAGGTCAGTGTAGTTACTCATCTTTCGGAGGAGAGTTTACCTTTCATTCTTGTTCATGCGTATACAGCCCTCGATGATCTCTTTAAGCTCTGGGACTTTAACTTTATAGAAACTGTCTGGCTTCATGCCCTGCAGATGATGAAAAGAAACACAACATCAAGTCAGAAAGGTTTAGCCAAGCATAGTCCATTATGGAAGGTCTGAAATATTAATATGCCGACGACATGCAGGCTGGGCACACAGAATGAGGGTGACCATAGAACGGGGCTGGACGCCAGGAGCTCAGGTTAAACAGTGCTTGTTCTCTTCTATATATAACACAGAATCCCAAAACACCATTTCCAATGTACTAACAGGACAAGTGTATTTTTGCTAAATGTTACGGCGTCTTATCCCTACGATGCTTTATTGTAGTCCGGGTATCATTTCACAATCGATCGATCTGTGTATCAAACACTGTGTTCAGGAAACACACCGTTATATTATACAAAGAAAGTTCTGATATTTTATAGAGACATATCAAACATTTTTTAGCAATCGAGATCTTTTAGTGTTCGGACCTGGACCGATCACAAGAACGAGACGGGAGAAGTGTGCGCTTAGGGAGTTCTCTTGCAGCTCTGCTGTCACGTGACCTGGACGGACTTGCAATGCGGGTCTATGGGACCATCCAGGCACGGAGCAGGAGGGAAGCGCGCAGCAACAGGTCTCTTTCCCTGCTCGTTCTCGTTATTGGTTAGGGTCTGACCGTTATACACTTTTGTAGTGTCCCTAGAAAAAGGTTTATTTATTTTTTTACATGTACACTTTAAAGGGTACCTCTCATCAAATAAACTTTTGATATATTTTAGATTAATGAATGTTGAATAACTTTCCAATAGCATGTTAATGAAAAATATGCTTCTTTCTATTGTATTTTTCCCGATCAGTCCTGTCAGCAAGCATTTCTGACTCATGCTGGAGTCCTAAACACTCAGAGCTGCCAGCCTGCTTTGTTCACAGCCAAACAGGCTGTGAACAAAGCAGGCTGGTAGCTCTGAGTGTTCTCCTTTGTGAACAAAGCAGACTGGCAGCTCGTATTGTTTAGGACTCCAGCATGAGTCTGAAATGCTTGCTGCCAGGACTGGTAGGGAGACCCCTAGTGGTCATTTCTTCAGAGTGGAAAATTAAATAGAAAGAAGCATATTTTTTAATAACATGCAATTGTAAAGTTATTCTGCATACATTAATCTATAATATATCAAAAGTTTTTTTGATGAGAGGTACCCTTTAAATTAGCAGACAAAAATATACTATAGTCCCTAGAGCAATGTTCTCCAACCTGTTACTCTTCAGCTTTAGCAAAACTACAACACCAAGCATGCATATGGTAGTTTTGTAACAACTGCAGAATCACAAGTTGAGGATGACTGAACCCGGGACCTTCTTACAAGTACAGTTCACAGCTCTATTACATGTTCAGAAGTGTCTTAGCGGTTTGCAAAGCCATAAAAATGCATTTTTCTATCAAGCTCAATAGTCGCAGTGTTACTGAGCTGTAGCATGCATGCCTTCTCCCTCCCCCACCCCTTTCTGCATGATTAATGTACTAGCTTTGTGCTGGAAGCCAAGTAGGGAGTAGGGGAGTGAGGTGGCGTGCATGCTGCAGCTTAGCACTACCTTTTACGACTCTTGAGCTTAAAAGGAAAATACATTTTTATAACTTAACAAACAGCCATCAGCTAAGAAACCGGTATCATGTGTTTGATCTCATGTTTGCAGCTCTGAGCATTATATAGAGTTGTCTGAGTCCCTTAATCCTCTCCTCGGCATGTTCCATATGGGACTCAATGGGTCTGTGTTGTATTTCACATCGCTAAATGTATATTATCAAGAGCGTAACCACGACGACGCTCTGTAACTGGAGATGTATCCAGGCTCGGTGGAAGTTAACGCTGCTTTATTGTCCGGATAGATTTAGTGGCGATGTCTTAAATACACGGACGAGCTGCAGAAGCATACTGGTGATTACGTAATGTACGGCGCTTAATACACAACCTGACAGGAGGAATCCTACGAGCATCATGTTGTTAAAATGAAGTTTAATCCCCGTAGCTGGATTATTTACCTTTAAGGGTTCTCAAAGTGGCAGCTATTTATCCTACACATTTCTACAGGGTATGAATACGCACCACATTGTTACATTTAAAGGGCTATTCCACTGCTAGACATTTTATCCCCTATCCAAAGAGAAGAGTGAGATGAGAGAGAAGACATCACTAGGAAGAGGAAGAGGGCATGGCAGGGCTTCAGGAAACTGAAAAAGCTGGGTGGCTGCTTTTCTTTCCCACAAGGTTTAGGTAGGAAGACAATATTGGGTACTCAGCTAGTTGGTAGTAAATATCAGATCATCGAGGGTCCAATTCTCAGCACCCCTATTAATCAGATAATTAAAGGGGCCTCAGCGCACTGCACAGTATTAAAGGGGTATTCCGGGCAAAAACATTTTATCCCCTATCCAAAGGATAGGGGATAAGATGTCTGATCGCGGGGGGCCCGCTGTAAAGACCCCCGCGATCTCCCTGCAGCACCCGCATTCTATGCAGGTGCTGAATCTACAGTTTCGGAAACCTCCGGGACTGGGGACGTGACTTCACGCCCCCTCCCATAGACATGAATGGAGGGGGCCTGGCGTGACGTCACGTCCCCAGTCCCGGAAACCCGGAGGTTTCCGAAACTGGAGAAGCTGCCCCCTCATAGAATGTGGGTGCTGCAGGGAGATCGCAGGGGTCTTAGCAGCGGGCCCCCCGTTTCGGAAACCTCCGGGACTGGGGACGTGACGTCACGCCACGCCCCCTCCATTCATGTCTATGGAAGGGGGCGTGACGGACGTCACGCCCCCTCCCATAGACATGAATGGAGGGGGCCTGGCGTGACGTCACGTCCCCAGTCCCGGAAACCCGGAGGTTTCCGAAACTGGAGAAGCAGCCCCCTCATAGAATGTGGGTGCTGCAGGGAGATCGCGGGGGTCTTAGCAGCGGGCCCCCCCGTGATCAGACATCTTAGCCCCTATCCTTTGGAAAGGGGAAAATATGTTTTTGCCCCTAATACCTCTTTAAGAACCTTTGTCCAAGGTCCAAACAAAACTGTCAAAAAGTTCAGGCTTCTTTTAGAAATGGAGGCCAGGACTCTAGTGTGAACAGAGTTGAAGCTCTTTAAATGTATTTAATACACATTTACTATAGTAAAAATATGTATAAATATAATTGAATTAAACTTCCCATCACCACTATTACCATACAGTTGGTATTTCTTATCTGTTTAGTCCTTTCGCCCTCTTACATTTCCTATCATGGAAACGCCTCACAGGTTCAGAATCCTGACATTCATAACTCCAGAAATGGTATGAAGGAAAAATAACTAAAATAGTTATTCTCTAATGTTCCCCATGAAGAATAAACCTGAAAACACAACCTGTCCCGGCCAGAGAGGGATTAGGTTGGAGGAAACCTTCCAGCCTGTAAATGTGTTATGACAGCCAACCTGGAACATTACTGCACTAACTTTATCGTCACAGGAAAAAAACAAGAAACGGTAACAGTACGAACAGCAGTACCCCTGACTTTAAAGAGTATATATCATTTTTAAGAACTCCTTGTGCCATAGTGCTATGTCATTAGTTTTGTGGGGGGTCTAAGTGCTTAAAGGGGTATTCCTGCCTTGTTAAAAAATAAATAAATAAATGGTTCTCGGGAGGGGGGGGGGCTTTAGAAAAACACATAGTCACCTAGCCCCAGTCCCTTGCTGGTCCCCCCAGAGCTCCTGTTTGCCTCCATCTGTTTCCCTACTCTTCTTATCGTTGCTCTTTTTCTTGCTTCTCAGACCTGCGTTGAGTGCAGGACCTGCCTGCTCAGCCCCTTCCATCTCTATAGGCTTTTATAGACAGCATGTCACTTGATCCTTCAGTGAGTTAAAAGTCTGTCTCATGCCTCCAGATGGACTTTCCATAGATTCTCAGAATTAGATCTAAATGACATGCACTATAAATGCACCAATCCAGTAGATCAGTACTCCATTTAAAGGGGTACTCCACCGGAAAAACATCTTATCCCCTCTCCAAAGGATATCCCAGTTTTTCGGTGCATGGAGCGAAGTCCGCTCTGTGCCTGATGACTGGCAACTACAGTCGCCACGCTCTCTCCATTCATGTTCCTCTATAAAAAGGAGATAACATTTTTTATGAAGTATATTAGAAAGATTAATGTTTTGACAAGATGCACAACACATAAAAAGTTTTTGATTCTAACTAGAGATGAGCGAACTTACAGTAAATTCGATTTGTCACTAACTTCTCGGCTCGGCAGTTGATGACTTATCCTACGTAAATTAGTTCAGCCTTCAGGTGCTCCGGTGGGCTGGAAAAGGTGGATACAGTCCTAGGAAAGAGTCTCCTAGGACTGTATCCACCTTTTCCAGCCCATGGGAGCACCTGAAAGCCGAACTAATTTATGCAGGAAAAGTCATCAACTGCCGAGCCGAGGAGTTCGTGACGAATCGAATTTACTGTAAGTTCGCTCATCTCTAATTCTAACAGTGCTTATTAAATATTGAGCATGGGGGTGGAGCTGATAAAAGTAGCCATTTTTTGTTTAATAACATATATTACAAAGTTCTTTTATATGCTTGAACAGAAGGGAGGAGACATCAGGTCCACTGTGGTCCTATAGGATGGCCTTCATGGCCCCGGATCTTAAAGGAAATCTGTCATCAGTGTCCCCTGTTGGCACAGACAGGTAGTGGCGATGACACTGATGATATTTACCTGGTCCCGTTCCGTGCTTTGGTTCTCACGCAATGTTCCACTGTGTCTTCCCTTCCGGGACCGACTTGGAGCATGGGCGGAGCTTAGCTACATAACCACTGCTGTTCTCTGCTGGGTCCAAACAGTCAGCAGCGGTGAGGTCACTACGCTCCACCCATGCTTCAAGTTGGCCCCGGAACAGAAGAAACGGCGGAAAATTGCGGCAGAACCATAGTACGGGTTCACCTGTCCGTACTGACAGGTTAGTGCAGGTGATACTGATGACAGCTTAGTTCATGTTTTACAATTAAAATAACAGATTAACATGACAGAGAATCATCTTGTACATCAAAGATGGCCGCTAGCGTCCTGGTACAGATGATACGGCAGAAAATTGCGGAAGAACCCCAGTACGGAACGGGATACCTGTCCGTACCAACAGGTTAGTGCAGGTGATACTGATGACAGATTAGTTAATGCTTTACGATTAAAGTAACAGAATAACATGACAGAGAATCATCTTGTACATCAAAGATGGCCGCTAGCGTCTTGGTACAGATGATACGGCAGAAAATTGCGGAAGAACCCCAGTACGGAACGGGATACCTGTCCGTACCAACAGGTTAGTGCAGGTGATACTGATGACAGATTAGTTAATGCTTTACGATTAAAGTAACAGAATAACGAGACAGAGAATCATCTTGTACATCAAAGATGGTTGCTAGCGTCCTGGTACAGATGATACTGCAGAAAATTGCGGAAGAACCCCAGTACGGAACGGGATACCTGTCCGTACCAACAGGTTAGTGCAGGTGATACTGATGACAGATTAGGTCATGTTTTATGGTTAAAGTAACAGAATAACGAGACAGAGAATCATCATGTACATCAAAGATGGCCGCTCGTGTCCTGGAACAGATGATAAGGCAGAAAATTGCGGAAGAACCACAGTACGGAACGGGATACCTGTCCGTACCAACAGGTTAGTGCAGGCGATACTGATGACAGATTAGTCCATGTTTTACGATTAAAATAACAGAATAACGAGACAGAGAATCATCTTGTACATCAAAGATGGCCGCTCGTGTCCTGGAACAGATGATAAGGCAGAAAATTGCGGAAGAACCACAGTACGGAACGGGATACCTGTCCGTACCAACAGGTTAGTGCAGGTGATACTGATGACAGATTAGTTAATGCTTTACGATTAAAGTAACAGAATAACGAGACAGAGAATCATCTTGTACATCAAAGATGGCCGCTAACCTCCTCACCTCACTGCCAGAACAGCCGTCTGTCTCGAAAAAGATTTGCCCAACATGTTCGGCTGACATGTTTACATATGTAGCATATTCGTCTATTATTAAAAAAAAAAAAAAAAAAACATAAACGTTGCTCAAAATCTAACTAGAATTCAAAGAAAAATACTGGTCTCAGTTGCAGCAGGATTTGGGTTAGACTTGAAAGCCGACGAGCGGCCCTTTACGCCACATTTTCTATCAAAAACAACACTGTCCTAAAGAACCTTTAAAATGTTAACGTACGGGGCATTATATAAACAAGAATTGTCTTAAGGCTAGTCACGAGGGTTGACCTCTAAATTCTATGCACCTTACTTGGCCTCAGATAATTCGGAGAACAGCACAGCTAGTCCAGTCCCTGTAAACAATATTTTTTAGCCCTCTCTATGGTTTGTTTTCTCTGGCAACCTAAAGCACAGGATGAATGCGCAGCTTGTGCTGCCTCGGTTAATGGAGTGGTTCATGGGTCTCGGAGCCGGAGATCATTGGTGAGTGGGAGGGAGTGTCAAGAGCTGCCTACTTGTTGATGCAGGAAACCTTAACAGAGACAGTCTACCTCCATCTAACAAAAGTAGTGGTGCTGACTTTACATAGACCAGTAACCCGATAAATAAGAGAGTACGTACCTCAAAATTCCATATATATATATATATATATATATATATATATATATATACATATATATATGCAACGTACAAGACACATAACCAATGTATACTTTGGCATCAATCCTGTAGGGCAGTGTTTCCCAACCAGGGTGCCTCCAGATGTTGCAAACTACAACTCCTAGCATGCCCGGACAGCCAACGGCTGTCCGGGCATGCTAGGAGATGTAGTTTTGCAACATCTGGAGGGTCACAGTTTGAGGACCACTGTCCTATTGTATTGTTATCAAAATAGTTTTCCTGAGTCTATTCCTCAAGGAATGTGTATCCAAGATCACAATTAAGAATGCAGACCAATTTTGTCAAAAGAAGCTACTACCCGTGGGAAATTGCAGTGTGAACATAGCCTTAAAGAGAATGATACCCCTAATAGTATCATTGGTATATTTTTATAGTTCCAATGGTGGATCTGCACTTTAACCAATGTGGGGCTTCCACATATGTAAACAGGTTTCATTAAAAGCTGCTCGGATTGTACAATAATACTACTATTATTATACTACTATTTAGCACTAATCAAATTAATTCTTACATCTCATCCCCCCCCAGTAGTAATCACATTCAG
This sequence comes from Hyla sarda, assembly GCF_029499605.1. Lineage (NCBI taxonomy): Eukaryota > Metazoa > Chordata > Amphibia > Anura > Hylidae > Hyla > Hyla sarda. Next base: position 17,115,913 of record NC_079200.1, read on the forward strand.
GGCCCACATCTCATCCCTATAGCAATAATTACATTCAGGGCTCACATCTCTTTCACCCAGCAGCAATTACATTCAGGATTCACATCTCACCCTAACCCCCCCCCCCCCCCTTCCGCTGTAATCACATTCACTCCCGAGCAGTAATTGCTTTTATATATTTCACATCCCCCCCCCCCCCAATAGTAATCACTTTTTCATGAATACTATTGCTTTTCTTACCCCAGCAGTAATCACATTCAGGTAACTCATATCTCCCCTCCCAGCAGTTATCACTTTCTAATGAATCCTCTTGTTTCCCCACCCCTGCAGGAATCAATTTCAGGTATCTCATATCTCCTATCTCCTCCAGCTGTAAACACTTTCAGGTATTTCATATCCCCACTCATGATTAGTATTGCTTTTCTCACCCCAGCAGGAATCACTTTTCATGAATACTATTGTTTTTCTTACCCCCAACAGGAATCACTTTCAGGTATCTCATATCTTCCCACCCAGCAGTACTCACTTTCAGGTATTTCATAACTCCCCTCCCAGCAGTAATCACTTTCAGGTATCTCATAACTCCCCACCCAGCAGAAATCCCTTTCAGGTATCTCATAACTCCCCACCCAGCAGTAATCACTTTCAGGTATCTCATAACTCCCCTCATAGCAGTAATACTTTCAGGTATATCATATCTTTCCACCCAGCAGTAATTACTTTCAGGTATCTCATAACTCCCCCCATAGAAGTAATCACTTTCAGGTATCTCATATCTTTCCACCCAGCAGTAATCACTTTCAGGTATCTCATAACTCCCCCCATAGCAGTAATCACTTTCAGGTATCTCATATCTTCCCACCCAGCAGTAATCACTTTCAGGTATCTCATAACTCCCCTCATAGCAGTAATCACGTTCAGGTATCTCATAACTCCCCTCATAGCAGTAATCACGTTCAGGTATCTCATATCTTCCCTCCCAGCAATAATCACTTTCTAATGAATCCTCTTGTACCCCCACCCTAGCAGTAATCAATTTCAGGTATCTCATATCTCCCCCAGCAGTAATCACGTTCAGGTATTTCATATCCCCCCTCCCAGCAGTAATCACTTGCTAATGAATCCTCTTGTCGCCCCACCCCGGCAGGAATCAATTTCAGGCATCTTATATGTCTCCCACCAGTAACCACTTTCAGGTATTTCATATTCCCACACCCAGCAGCAATCTCTTTCTCATGAATCCTCTTGCTTTTCCCACCCCAGCAGTCATCGCTTTCAGGTGTCTCATACCCCCTCCCAGCAGGAATCAATTTCAGGTATCTCATATTTCACACAGCAATAATCATTTTCAGGAATCTGATTTCCTCCCCTCCCATCAGTAATCACTTTCACAAATCTAAGACCCCCCTTGTTTAAAGGGGTACTCTGGTGGAATTTTTTTTAAATCAACTGGTGCCAGAAAGTTAAACAGATTTGTAAATTACTTCTATTAAAAAATCCTAATCCTTCCAGTACTTATCAGCTGCTGTATACTACAGATGAAGTTGTGTAGTTCTTTCCATTCTGACCACAGTGCTTTCTGCTGACACCTCTGTCCATGTGAGGAACTGGACAGTTCCTCACATGGACAGAGGTATCAGCAGAGAGCACTGTGGTCAGACTGGAAAGAACTGCACAACTTCATGTGGACCATACAGCAGCTGATAAGTACTGGAAGGATTAAGATTTTGAAATAGAAGTAAATTACAAATCTGTTTAATTTATGGCACCAGATGATTTTAAGAAGCTTGTTTTCCACCGGAGTACCCCTTTAAGCTCTAATCATTTCTAGCTTGCATTTCTTATGGAAGTAAGTTTGTTGGAAATCTGAAGATACAAAATCCTACAAGTTTAAACCGGCCTTTAGGGTTCTGCACTTCTCGGAGTCATATTTTACTGAGCTTATTGAGGTGATTATTGAGAACGAAATGTAATAATCCTAATCATCTATTCATTAGAGACTTAATATATTTTGGAGCCTGGCAATCCATTGTGATTAATGGTTATAGTAATTACATATATATATAGCAGGCAGTTCTTATAATCTTTTAGCCGCGAACATCCCATGTTTCTTCCCTTATGGCATGCGCTGTTCACATGGAAGGCACTAGCAGCGCTGTATTAACCCCTGGGACACCACAACCTAAAACATGAACCCTGGAAACAATGCAAAATACTGGAAGCTACTGATGACTGGTTTCCTATGTAATTGGGCCTAACCGGGGGACTCGCACTTAGGGTAAATTCACATGTGTTACCTGCGAGTTTCACCCGGCGAGTTTCTCACAGCAGAATTTCAGCAGCGGAAAGTCCACAGCAGACCCCATTGAGGTCAATGTAATCTTCTGCGGGAAACTCAAAGCCTCCAGAGGGAACTCGCAGGTAACTTTCCAATGTGAACATACCCTTAGGGTAACCTGGGTCCTTCTGGCCACTCATAAGAAGGTTATCATCATGGGAACATCTGGCAGCTTCCATTTACTGCAGTCCTATAGCCCCAATCAATATACAGCTAGAGACTTTCTTTGGCTAGGTTCACACCGTGATTTGTGCCTTCCAGGCACGGATACGTCGGAAAAAGGTCAAAACAACATGCCGAGTCCATCCTCGGACAGGCACGGGCCCGAGCTAGTGACTACTGGGGAGATTTATCAAAACCTGGGCAGAGGGAAAGTGGATCAGTTGCCCATAGCAACCAATTAGATTGCTTCTTTATTTTCTCAGGGGCCCACTTAAAAATGAAAGACGCAATCTGATTGGTTGCCATGGGCAGCTGGTCAACGTTTCCCCCTACGCAGGTTTTGATAAGTCTCCCCCTATGTTCTGGTCATTTTCCCAACATATCAGAGTTTTCGTGCCTTACTGCTGCTTGGACGGGCATGGACACCGCCAATGCTTGAATGTAAAAAGAAACTGATTGTCCAGCGCAGTGACTCTTAGGAACAAAAACTTTTTTTTTTTTATTTAAACTTTTTGACTCCCCACAGGGCACTGTGTTCTGCCTGTCACTCAGCCTTCCCAGTCTCCTGACATATAGGGGGAGATTCATCAAAACTTGTGCTGAGGAAAAGTCGCCCAGTTGCCCATAGCAACCAATCAGATCGCTTCTTTCATTTTTTATAGGCCTTTTCAAAAATGAAAGTAGCAATCTGATTGGTTGCTATGGGCAACTGGTCAACTTTTCCTCTGCACAGGTTTTGATGAATCTCCCACATTGTCTCTACAGGAGGCTGGGAAAGCTGAGTGACAGGCAGTACACAGTACATTTTCAGTTTTAAAAGGGGTATTACCATCTCAGCATGTTATTCACTATCTATAGTTACAAAGTCACATGCTGATCAGTGAGGGTCCGATCGATGGGACCCACCTAGGCAGTCACAGGCTCCTGACATACAGGGGGAGATTTATGAAGACCTGTCCAGAGGAAAAGTTGCCCATAGCAACCAATCAGATTTCTTCTTTCATTTTTAGCAAGGCCTCTGCAAAATTAAATAGCGATCTGATTGGTTGCTATGGGCAACTGGGCAACTTTTCCTTTGCGCAGGTTTTGATAAATCTCCCCTTAAGTCTGTATAGGAGACTGGAAAAACTGGGTGAGGCCGGGTTCACACCACGTTTTTGCAATACAGTTCCCGTATCAGGTTTTTGATGAAAAACGGATTCCTAAACTGTATCAAAACATGTGTACAAACTTTAACCCGCAAACGGTTTGAAAAAATTATGTAGTATCCGTTTTTAAGAAAAAAGGTATACGTTTTTAACTTTTCACTCCATTATGAAAAAAGTTTCACTTGTTTGATTGAAATTCCAAGGAAAAAAACTTTTGGTGTCAAAAACCGTATAGTGCAAACCGGATGGAACCAGATGCATTGTTTGGCATATGGTTTTTAATGGAGAGTCAATGCATACGGATTTCAATACAGTTCTGTACGTTTTTTAAATTGAAAACATATACGGGAACTGTATTGCAAAAAACATGGTGTGAACCCAGCCTGACAGGAAGAAGGTACCCCCATTCTAAAGCAAAAAAAACCTCATACTCACCCCCTGCATCGAGGGCTGGTGCAAGGATTTTTGCCACCCTAGGCGAAAGCGAATTTTGTCACCACTTGACCCGCCCATTGGCTCCACCCCTTGACACTCCCCACCTTACTACTGGGGTGACACACTGTAACAAACCCCCTCCTCATAGGGCGGATGTATGGAGGAGCGCACGATGTCAGGATGCTGGATGGACCTGACCTGCCTGTCTGACCTCGGAGGTGGCACTGCTCTTTTCCGGCAGGCTGAAGAATGCTGGCTGGCTATTAACTTTTTTGCAGCAGGCACAGCAGAGCCCCCATTAAGAGGGCGCTCTAGGCGGCTGTCTGTTTTGCCTATAGGCAGAACCAGCCCTGCCTGCATCCTTCACCCCCCTCTCTGGTGCAGGCGGAGTGACATCACTCCTCCTGCGCCACAACAAAGGTCAGTCTCCGCTCCAATTACTGCTAATGTCCAGTATCGGTATCGAGGCATCCCTACATTTAAGATTCTCATACGGCCCCTTAAATGTTAATTTTCTTAATCCGATGCACAAGGATGTGGTATGGGGGTGTGATACAGGGCAGATGGAATTACCCAAGGGGCAGATGGCATTAACCCCTTGTATTCATGATGCCAGGGAGTGGTTTATCTTCAATACCACCCAAAATTATACCGCTGGATCCTGGGCTAGGCACGGGGGCAATAATGACTCCGACGCCAAGTTACGGACAACGGTACTGAGTGACAGATGTAGCCAGGGCCCCATGGAGGTGACCAGTGACTTCAGAGACCTTAAGGGCTTGCTGGGACTTGCAGTGGTTTTGGACAATTTAGTGCAGGCCACGTTGACTTGACAATAGATGACAGTGACTGACTTGACTGGAGACTGACTAAGCTGTCACTTTATCTTACTTAGACTTGTATCTTGTGGCTGCAGACTTGACTTGAGGCTCCTATGACTTCGGACTCTTAGGATCGACTGCACCTCAGCAAAGACTCAGGAACTGAGAGAAGAGACTCCTCCCAGGGCTTTTATGGGGGAGACTCTGGTGGGGTCCCATTGGTCACCCTTAAGTCACCTGGTCACTGATACCTCCTGGGTAACAATCACATGATAACTGGTGATCACATGTTCACCTTTCTTAAATAATACAACATTCTTATATACATAACATAGGGGATAATATACAATTATAGGAGTACAGATGCAGGGGGCCCGGGGGACACTGCAGGGACGCTGCCTGACAGGGCAGCAAGGGTACTGGATAACAACTCCCGTACTGGGCCACCGCAAGGGCGTTCTAGGGGTCGATCATGTAAAATCACATATGGGTTTACAAAGCTGCTGAATCCCATCTTTTTGGTCAGTTCAGCAAAATAGGCCCTAGTATGTAAGTTCTACGTTTGACTGGGTTCCAACTTTCTTTCCATTTCTTGCTAATACGTGATAAATTGCTTATATTTTTTTATGGGTTCTGCAAAAAATAAAAAATAATAAAAATCCTGAAATATATGTGGTTGGAAATTGCAAAACCTGCAACCGACCACAGCAGCAAGCTATAGAGAGTGTTGTTTGCATCCAGGTGTGCGGATCTCCGGGGGGGACTCATTGAACACCCTCTCTGTCCCTGTTCATTTATGGTCTATTTATAAATGTTTATCATCGAAAAAACCTGCTTTCCTGCGCTGAACTTTCCAAGCCTCGTCGGACCCTTTTCTTGTAAACACAGCATTCCGAACGTGATTCCTGCGCCGCTGCTCAAGGCTCCCTGCCGCTTGAAAGGCCCACGTCTTGCCAGTTACCGGTAACTATAATGACACGGCGAAGGCTAAAGACGAGGGTCCCGGGAAGATTCCATTTCGTGGTGCGATAATACTTCACATCTCTTCTTCGAGCTGTGGAGCTGCGGCTCCGAAATTAGTGTGAAAAGCAAAAACTGTGAAATGAAATGGCGCTGGCAGGGCCGCAATGTTCAGACATCAAACGACCACATCTGTCTTCAAGTGTAATTTGCAGGTTCTCTTATTGTTCTCGGAGTTAGAAATAAACGTAGCATGGCTTAAAGGGGTACTCCTAAATCAACTGGTGCCAGAAAGTTATACAGATTTGTAAATTACTTCTATTTAAAAATCTTAATTCTTCCAATACTTATCAGCTGCTGTATGCTCCAGAGGAAGTTGTGTTATTCTTTCCAGTCTGATCACAACGCTCTCTGCTGACACCTCTGTCCATGTCAGGAACTGTCCAGAGTAGAAAAAATCCCCATAGCAAACCTCTCCTGCTCTGGACAGTTTCTGATACAGACAGAGGTGTCAGCATATGTGTATATATATATATATATATATATATATATATATATACAGTGATCCCTCAACTTACAATGGCCTCAACATACAATAGTTTCAACATACAATGGTCTTTTCTGGACCATTGTAAGTTGAAACCAGACTCAACATACAATGTACAGACAGTCCAGATCTGTGAAACGTGTCAACGGCTGGAAGAACTGACCAATCAGAATGGGCAATTTACTGGTAAAACCCCTGTATTACTGAAGCATATGCACTGACTGGTGTCTGGTAGCGCCCCCTACAGTACAGGGAGGTATTACATGTTCTGAACTCTTTACCTGTATTACTGAAGCATATGCACTGACTGGCTGTCTGGTAGCGCCCCCTACAGTACAGGGAGGTATTACATGTTCTGTACTCTTTACCTGTATTACTGAAGCGTATGCACTGACTGGTATCTGGTAGCGCCCCCTACAGTACAGGGAGGTATTACATGTTCTGTACTCTTTACCTGTATTACTGAAGTGTATGCACTGACTGGTGTCTGGTAGCGCCCCCTACAGTACAGGGAGGTATTACATGTTCTGTACTCTTTACCTGTATTACTGAAGTGTATGCACTGACTGGCTGTCTGGTAGCGCCCCCTACAGTACAGGGAGGTATTACATGTTCCGTACTCTTTACCTGTATTACTGAAGCATATGCACTGACTGGCTGTCTGGTAGCGCCCCCTACAGTACAGGGAGGTATTATATGTTCTGTACACTTTACCTGTACCAGGGTTAGCTGCTCCTTTGGACACCAGGTGAGGGCGGCTCCATTTTAATTTTTTAGGACATTGCGTGTACTGTACAGGACCCCGAAGATGCTCCTGTCCCCTATATAGACCAGTTTTTCCCAAGCTGGGAGCCCCCAGCTATTGCAAAACTACAACTCCCAGCATGCCCGGACAGCCTTTGGCTGTCCGGGCATGCTGGGAGTTGTAGTTTTGCAACAGCTGGAGGCTCCCTGCTTGGGAAACACTGACATAGACAGTGATTTATAGCTCACAGCAGATCTTTATTACTTGTATATATAAGGATTTGCTTTATCTATATTAGTTATCTACTTATTTTTCTTTAATTCTCACTTTTTACTATTTTTGGATGACATTTTGGTGCCTTTAGAACCAATTACCAGGTTTCCATAGAGTTCTGGTCTCAACATACAATGGTTTCAACATACAATGGTCGTCCTGGAAACAATTAATATTGTAACTTGAGGGACCAATGTATATTTAGGGTATATTTAGGATAACACACCATTTCTGGTGTGTTGAGATTAAAAGGCCATTAGCACTCCACACAAAAGAAAACACAAAAAGCGCTTCCTTGTGTGGGGTCACCGAATCAGGGAGATATAGCAAGCGTGAGTGAGTAACGCACTCACCTGGAAAGGTTGTGCAGATTCCAGGCACAACACTTACAAACGCATATCATGGATGAAGATCAGCTGATGCGGCTTCCCACGCTGAGGACATCAGTTTGTTGCATAACAATGGAGAGAAGGCAGGAACGTGGAAGCTGGAATCGCGCTGCTGAAGAAAATAGGTTCTTAGAAGCTGCATAGGTATGAAACTCAAGGGTTTTCTTTTATTAAACATATATTCACACAACGCGTTTCTGGGTATTAACGACCCTTTCATCAGGCACCCGATGAAAGGGTCATTAATACACAGAAACGCGTTGCAGCTTCCAAGAACCTATTTTTCTTCAGCAGCGCGATTCCAGCTTCCACGCTCCTGTCTTCTCTTCATTATTAGCACTCCAGTGGCATTCTGGGAAAAGGAATATGCAAAGAAGCTCATCTCACTACCTTCACACGTAGAATTCTCAAGACATCAGCTTTAGCTCCAGTTACGGAGTCTCAATAAACTGATCGGGATTTAAAGGGGTATAATCCTATCCAAAGAATAGGGAATAACATATCTGATCGCGGGGGTCCTGCCGCTGGGACCCCCCAATCTCTGTGCAGCACCCGGCATTCTAAACAGTGCATGGAGTTCGCGGGAGGTCCCAGCGGCGGGACACCCATGATCAGACATCTTATTCCCTATACTTTGGATAGAGGATAAGATGTCTAGGGATGGAGTACCCCTTTAATGCCAAGCCAGAAGGGAAGAGGACATATATATATATAAAAAAAAAAAATATATATATATAATAATAATAATAATATATATATATATATATATATATATATATATATAGATAGATAGATAGATATATATATATATATATATATACGGTATATTTTAAAACATTTTAAAACAAATCTAAATCTATAGAAAAACATAAGAAAATCCGGTTCCCCTAACGGATTCGTAGGCCATTGTCAGGGGTAATGAATGTATCAGATGAAGCTGCCATAATTTCTTCTTTTGTCTCCTTATTAGCGATTAAATCTCTGCCAGTAGGAGAAGATTAAAAGATTATCTAAAGACTCAGAAATCTCCCAAAGTTTTTTCTTTTTCCCCTGGGTTTCAATGACCCCTCGTTACGGCATAAGACAAGCGCGCCGTCCAATACCGCTATCCCCATACTCTTCGGAGTCACAATTACCGGCAGCATTAGACGGTACTACAGAGCACTTTCTGTGCCGGTGCCAATTTCGGGAGCAATCAGCATTAGACCGGTCTTCGCTGCTCTCTGTGCGGTATCGGGCGGACACGCACATCCGCACTTTCACCGTACTGCAGGCTATTAGGCTGATTGCATCAAAATATATAGGCTTGAAGTTTCCATTCCATTAATAAGTAATTACAGCCGCGCCTGAGGGCTAGTTTGTTTTGGAAAGGATTCGGAGTACAAGTACTTGGTGTTTGCCACAGAAACCCCTTCCATGCCAGGCATGGAAAATTATCTGAAGAACAAGCAACTAAATTAAGATACTATAATACAAATATTGCAATGTTGATGATTAAAGGGGTACTCCGTTGCTAGACATCTTATCCCCTGTGCAAAGGATAGGGGATAAGATGTCTGATCGCGGGGGCCCAGCCCCCGCGATCAGACATCTTATCCCCTATCCTTTGGATAGGGGATAAGATGTCTAGCAACGGAGTACCCCCTTAAAGTAGTACTCCGGTGGAAAACCTTAATTTTTTATTTTTTTATTTTTTTTAATCAACTGGTGCCAGAAAGTTAAAAAATATTAGTAAATTACTTCTATTAAAAAAATCTTAATCCTTCCAGTACTTATTAGCTGCTGAATACTACAGAGGAAACTATTTTCTTTTTGGAACACAGTGCTCTCTGCTGACATCACGAGCACAGTGCTCTCTGCTGACATCTCTGTCCATTTTAGGAACTGTCCAGAGCAGCATATGTTTGCTATGGGGATTTTCTCCTACTCTGGACAGTTCCTAAAATGGACAGAGATGTCAGCAGAGAGCCATGTACTCGTGATATCTCTGCCTTTTGCAGTTTACCGCTTCGTGAATGGGATATCAGAACTACAGAGCCATTTGCACAGTGGAAAGAGTGAGGGAGCAGTATGGAATGTATATGTAGGTCATTCAAGGTCAACACAAGTACAACCACAATGGGCATTGGGATGGTTTTGTTACCCAACATGTGTTGGAGACCATGATACCTCAAAAGTTCTTGAATATAAAGACATAATCTTTGTTTAAAGGGGTACTTCGGTAGAAAACTCTTTTTTTTTTTCTTATTTTTTTTTTAAACAACTGGTGCCAGAAAGTTAAACAGATTTGTAAATTACTTCTATTAAAAAAATCTTAATCCTTCCAGTACTTATTAGCTGCTGAATACTACAGAGGAAATTCTTTTCTTATTGGTACACAGTGCTCTCTGCTGACATCACGAGCACAGTGCTCTCTGCTGACACCTCTGTCCATTTTAGGAACTGTCTGGAGTAGGAGAAAATCCCCATAGCAAACATATGCTGCTCTGGACATTTCCTAAAATGGACAGAGATGTCAGCAGAGAGCAATGTGCTCGTGATGTCAGCAAAGAGCACTGTGTTTCAAAAAGAAAACAATTTCCTCTGGAAACCAGCCTCTATGGTGTCTCTCATACTCTGCACACACAGAAGAGGTGAGTCTGCTTCCCTATACCTCTATAGTACACCCTCGGGAGCAGAAGTTGCATTGAGAACATTATAGAGCAGTACTAAGCAGTGTAAACTGTGAATCAAGCATTGATCTGAGATATAACACTTACTATAAGCTGCTGCCCTGTGTGTGTACATGAGGAGCAGCGCTGTTTCTGGCCATTATATTACTTGTATATGTTATTTTTCATCAGTTTTCCCTTCTGTAGGCCTCATCTTTAACTTTCAGGTGTCCCTGATCTAGTTGGAGGAGACTAACCTCTATGGTGTTTCTCATACACTGCACACGCAGAAGAGGTGAGTCCGCTTCCCTATATCTCTATAGTACACCCTCGGGAGCAGAAGTTGCATTGAGAACATTATAGAGCAGTACTAAGCAGTGTAAACTGTGAATCAAGCATTAAGCTGAGATATAAAACTTACTATAAGCTGCTCTTCTGTGTGTGTGTGTACATGAGGAGCAGCGCTATCTCTGGCCATTATATCTCTTGTATATGGTATTTTTCAACATAGTTAGTGGAGACTAGCGTCTAAGGTGTCTCTCATACACTGCACACACACAAAAGGTGAGTCTGCTTCCCTTTATCTCTATAGTACACCCTCGGGAGCAGAAGTTGCATTGAGAACATTATAGAGCAGTACTAAGCAGTGTAAACTGTGAATCAAGCATTAAGCTGAGATATAAAACTTACTATAAGCTGCTCTTCTGTGTGTGTGTGTACATGAGGAGCAGCGCTATCTCTGGCCATTATATCTCTTGTATATGGTATTTTTCAACATAGTTAGTGGAGACTAGCGTCTAAGGTGTCTCTCATACACTGCACACACACAAAAGGTGAGTCTGCTTCCCTTTATCTCTATAGTACACCCTCGTGAGCAGAAGTTGCATTAAGAACATTATAGAGCAGTACTAAAGAGTGTAAACTGTGAATCAAGCATTAAGCTGAGATATAAAACTTACTATAAGCTGCTGTTCTGTGTGTTGCTTCGTCAATTTCTAACTCTGCAGCTAACTACCCCCAAAATCCACAGGCATTGTAACTCGATGCTGTATTCAACATACAATGCGTTCTGAGAGCCCATCGTATGTTAAAACTATCGTATGTCAGGGCCATGTTTAGGGACCACTGTATATATATATATATATATATATATATATATATAGATGTATACATTAATGTATGCATGTATATTCCAGCATACATTCTGAATGGCTGGAGATATTTCAATGAAATTTGGTACACATGTTACTAATATGTCAACTAAAAATATAGTAGAGTAAAATTAACCCTAACCCCCCCCCCCCCCCCTTATGCGGGGGAGGGGTTGGCTGAAGACCTAGCAAGTCTATGGGACCTCTGCATCTGCAGAAATTGCCCGGGACTTTTCTGCTGGTAAAGTATGATTTAACTTCTGGCAGGCAGGTACAGGAAATAGTTCATGTAGGGGATGGGATATAACAAAGAGATATAAAAATAGGATATAAGGATGGGGAATGAGGTCCTCATGTTTTAATATAAGGTTGGGATATGAGGATGGAATATGAGGATGGTATATGAGGACGAGATATGAGGACGAGATATGTGGTTGAGATATGAGGATAGGATCTGAAGACAGGGTATGAGGATGGGATATAAGGATGGGCTGTGGGAAAGGTACATGAAGACGGAGTATGAGGACAGGATATTAGGACGGGCTGTGGATAAGGAATGTGAGGTTGGAATATAAGGTTGGGCTATGAGATCAAGATATGAGGACGGGATATGAGGTTGGGATATGAGGACATGATATGAGGTCGGAATATGAGGTTGGGATATGAGGTCGGAATATGAGGTTGGGATATGAGATCAAGATATGAGAACAGGATATGAGGTTGGGATATGAGGTCGGAATATGAGGTTGGGATATGAGGTCGGAATATGAGATCAAGATATGAGGACAGGATATGAGGATGGGATATAAGGATTAGATATGAGGATTATATATGAGGACAGGATATGAGGACGGATATGAGGACAGGATATGAGGACAGGATATGAGGACGGGATATGAGGACAGATATGAGGACAGGATATGAGGATGAGATATGAGGATTAGATATGAGGACAGATATGAGGACAGGATATTAGGACAGGATATGAGGATGGGATATGAGGATTAGATATGAGGATGGGATATGAGGACAGGATATGAGATCAGGATATGAGGACGGGATATGAGGACGGGATATAAGGACAGGATATGAGGACGGGATATGAGGACGGGATATAAGGACAAGATAGATATGAGGACAGGATATGAGGATTAGATATGAGGTCGGGATATGAGGACGGGATATGAGGACAGGATATGAGGACAGGATATGAGGACGAGATATGAGGACAGGACATGAGGACGGGATATGAGGACAGGATATGAGGACGAAATATGAGGAAGAGATCATCATTATTGCTATTCCTCTCCCACAAGGTTTGGATAGGAAGACCGAGCAACTCCAAGTACTCTGCTAGTGTAATATATATATATATATATATATATATATATATATATATATGTGCTTTTTTTTTTTACTTTCTTTTACTCCCTGATAGAACCATTTCATTTAATATTATATTCTATTTCCAGTGAACCCCCTTAAATAAACTGGACCTTGCCTTCAAATAACATGTTCTTCTACAATGCAGAGTCTGTGTATGAGAGACAATTGTTATCTGGTCTCCATATTGTGTAATCAGATCCCAGCAGGGTCTCATCCATTCATTAATGCAAGGTTAATAAAATCAGCCGCGTGTAATCAGATAATCGTCGGAGCCGCTTTTCATGCAGAATCTACCCCCGGCCAGATGCGGCTCCGACTATTATCTGATTACACGCGGCTCTGCTGCTGCAGCCATCAACCCCATCGGCCCTGATTGTGAGAAAACACGTTTGATGCGCTAAACATAAATCCTTACAAATAAGGAGCCGGAGACCTGGTGGTTGGGGGTGGGGGGTGGGGGGGGGGGGTGGGGGATGGGGCATTTGGCACAATAAGTGATGTTTTGGTATGGGGGGTGTGATGAGGGCAGATGTTGTTACCCTAGGGGCAAAGGGCATTAACCCCTTGTATTCGTGATGCCAGGGCGTGGTTTAGCCTAAAACCACCCGAAGGAATACCGCTGGATCCTGGGCTAGGCACGGGGGGGGGTTGTCAATAAAGACTCCGACACCAAGTTATGGGACAACGGTAGCTTTACTGAGGGTAGAAAGTTGGCAAAGTCTATACAGATCAGCCAGGACCCAAGGAGGTGACCAGTGACTCAGAGACCTTAACCCTTTAAGGACCCAGCCAATTTTCAGTGTAGGACCCGGCCATTTTTTGCACATCTGACCACTTTCACTTTAAGCATTAATAACTCTGGGATGCTTTTACCTTTCATTCTGATTCCGAAAATGTTTTTTTTCGTGACATATTCTACTTTATGTTAGTGGTAAATTTTCGTCGATACTTGCATCATTGGTGAAAAATTTCAAAATTTTATGAAAAAATAAAAAATGTAGCTTTTTTTTTTTTACTTTGAAAGCTCTCTGCTTGTAAGGAAAATAGACATTCCAAATAAATTATATATTGATTCACATATACAATATGTCTACTTTATGTTTTCATCATAACGTTGACATGTTTTTACTTTTGGAAGACATCAGAGGGCTTCAAAATTCAGCAGCAATTTTCCAATTTTCCACAAAATTTTCAAAATCGGAATTTTTCAGGGACCAGTTCAGGTTTGAAGTGGATTTGAAGGGCCTTCATATTAGAAATACCCCACAAATGACCCCATTATAAAAACTGCACCCCCCCAAAGTATTCAAAATGACATTCAGTAAGTGTGTTATCCCTTTAGATGTTTCACAGGAATAGCAGCAAATTGATGGAGAAAATTCAAAACCTTCATGGGTAATAGGAGAAAAAACCTTCAGGGGTAATAGGAGAAAAAGTCCCCCAAAATTTGTAACCCAATTTCTCTCGAGTGTATGTCAAGTGTTCGGCGGGCGCAGTAGAGGGCTCAGAAGCGAAGGAGCAACAATAGGATTTTGGAGAGTGAATTTTGATGAAGTGGTTTTTGGGGGACATGTCACATTTAGGAAGCCCCCACATGACACACCATTTTGGAAACTACACCCCTCAAGGCACGTAACAAGGGGTCCAGTGAGCCTTAACACCCCACAGGTGTTTGATGACTTTTTGTTAAAGTCGGATGTGTAAATGAAAAAAAAAATTTCACTAAAGTGCAGTTTTTTCCCCAAATTTACCATTTTTACAAAAGGTAATAGGAGAAAATGCCCCCCAAAATTTGCAACCCCATCTCTTCTGAGTATGGAAATACCCCATGTTAGGAGGTAAAATTCTCTGCAGACGAACTACAATGCTCAGAAGAGAAGGAGTCACATTTGGCTTTTGGAAAGCAAATTTTGCTGAAATGGTTTTTGGGGGGCATGTCGCATTTTGGAAGCCCCTATGGTGCCAGCACAGCAAAAAACAACCCACATGGCATGCTATTTTGGAAACTACACCCCTCAAGGAACGTAACAAAGGGTACAGTGAGTCTTAAGACCTCACAGGTGTTTGACGACTTTTTGTTAAAGTCAGATGTGTAAATGAAAAAAAAAAATGTTTTCACCAAAATGCAGTTTTTTGCCCAAATTTTTAATTTTTACAAGGGTTAATAGGAGAAAATGACCCCCATAATTTGTAACCCCATTTCTTCTGAGTGTGGAAATACCCCATGTGTGGACGTCAAGTGCTCTGCTGGCGAACTACAATGCTCATAAGAGAAGGAGCGCCATTGAGCTTTTTGAGAGTGAATTTTTTGGAATGGAAGTCAGGGGCCATGTGCGTTTACAAAGCCCCCCCCCCCCCCGTGGTGCCAGAACAGTGAACCCCCACATGTGACCCCATTTTGGAAACTACACCCCTCACGTAATGTAATAAGGGGTGCAGTGAGTATTTACACCCCACTGGTGTTTGACAGATATTTGGAACAGTGGGCTGTGCAAATGAAAAATTACAAAATCGTGTCTGTACCTGTGTTTCATGGTGGTCTCACAATTCATCTGTGATTTTTGCCCCGATGTCTATTTTTAACAGCATACGAAATGACTGTCGTCTCAGGTTTTCTCAGGATGCAGTGTGGCCCGAGACATTACATCGCTAGTCAGGCGATCAGAGGGAGCCTGTCTGTGCTTCAATGGGTGGAGCGACCGCTGGGTGGGAGGGAGATCATTCTGCAAGGAATTGTAGTTTTGCAAGCTGGAGGCACCCTGGTTAGAAAACACTGGTCTATTGCATTGAAGCGATCACAAGTGTGTTTCAATGGGTAGGGTGGCTGATGTGTGTGAATCATGGGACTTGCAGTTTAGGGGAATGAACTCCAACAGTTCACAAAAAGATATCCTCAGCATTATGGTAATCTCACAACACAGCCATTTATCTCCAAGACAAGCACCGATCCTTCCTAAGCATGTCCATTACTGTCTGCCAGGTACGTACTAAAAGAACCCCTATAAGTCCTTAAAAGGGGACTCCGGTGAAAACCTTTTTTCTTTTAAATCAACTGGTGGCAGAAAGTTAAACATATTTGTAAATTACTTCTATTAAAAAATCTTAATTGTTCCTGTACTTATTAGCTGCTGAATACTACAGAGGAAATTCTTTTCTTTTTGGAATGCTCTCTGAAGACATCACGAGCACAGTTCTCTCTGCTGACATTATTATAATAATAATAATAATAACACTTTATTTATTGTTGTCCTTAGTGGGATTTGAACCCAAGTCCCCAGCACTGAAAGGCAGCAGTGCTAACCACTGAGCCACCATGCTGCCCTTAGCACACATCTGCTATGCATGGTTGCTAAAATGGACAGAGATGTCAGCAGAGAGCACTGTGCTCGTGATGTCATCAGTGTTCCAAAAAGAAAGGAATTTCCTCTGTAGCATTCAGCAGCTAATAAGTACTGGAAGGATTAAGATTTTTTTTAATAGGAGTAATTTACAAATATGTTTAACTTTCTGCCACCAGTTGATTTAAAAGAAAAAAGGTTTTCACTGGAGTACCCCTTTAAAAAGAGGGGCCTTCATATTTATTATATTATCATTTCTTACTGCAGGCATTCCCTAATGCAACCCAACATGGTGGCTAAAAATATGTAACTCACCCTGCAAAAAACAACCCCCCCCCCCCCCCACCAAAACACATAAAAAGAAGAAGTTATGACTCCTAGAATGCAGCGTTGGCCTTGTCCTTCAGGGGTTAATCCAGTGGTCTCAAACTGTGGCCCTCCAGAGGTTGCAAAACTTCAACTCCCAGCATGCCCGGACAGCCGTTGGCTGTCCGGGCATGCTGGGAGTTGAAGTTTTGCAACCTCTGGAGGGCCACAATTTGAGACCACTGGCCATGCCTCTAGGGTTATTTTTAGGTACTGACCAGCTGAATCCTAAAATGTTACTTTATTTGACCTTCTGGCTATGATATCTCTGTAAATCTACCTTATTGTCTCCATTCCTTTAGCCTGGCGAGCGGCCATCTTTTCAGTTATCTCTTGCTGACTGACATGAAGCTGCTATTCTAAGGTCCATGGAGGGAACAATCCTGTCTTTTTCCCCCCTTATCGGAAATTCTTATCAAATCATTATGACGGACTAACATTTTCCATTAACAGTTTCCGAGGAATCATGCCTCCCTGGAAATGATGGTCACATAGAGACACTGACGTGGCGGTAATACATGTCACGCACTTGCCAGTTTTAACGTATTTGATCCCACATGAATCACTGACCTTTACGTTACATAGAAAATGCATTAAAATGTATACTAACAGGCCTCACATCTGTACAAAGCAATAACCTTCACCCCGACACAGCATTTCTACAAAGACATCTATATGGATGTATAGATGTGGTTAGAAAACACTGGTCTTTTGAATGGAAGGCAACTCGTTTGTGTTTCAATGGGTGGGGTGGCTGACGTGTGGGAGGAAGGAAAGTGACCTCACACTTACAAACATGGAACTAGGGGATGTGTAGTTTGAGAACGAAATCCTATAGGAAATAGTCAGTTCACAAAAAAGATAGCCGCAGCGTTATGGCAATCTCATGACACAACTGTAAGAACCTGAAGGGTTAATCTGCACTGAGAGCTTTTGTTTATTCTTGTTGCTGTGGTTATGGCTGCCTGCTGAGACTGGTCAGCTGACCTTGATTTGAGCACCTGTTCAGGCTCCTATATAAGCTGGCAGTCTGCTCTCACACCTTGCCTGCGAAAGAGCTCATACTCCTAGCTAGCATTTGTACTGTATTTTGTATTTCTGGCATATTTGACCCATTGGCTCCGCTCTCTGACACCTCGCCTGTTTCTGCGATTTGGCTTTTCTAATATCACTTGGTACTGACACGGCTTGTGGATTGTGACATATTGTGTGTGCATGTTTAGTTACTATTTCTGTTAGTGTGTGTGATTCCATAGTGTCCCGACCTCCATCTGTAATGTAAGCTTTTATTTTGTTGACGTTTTACTCCCTGCACTTATTCAGGCAGGGACTGTCACCGTGGTTGTGGACCCGTCGCCTAGGGTGGGTACGCAAGTAGGCAGGGCAAGTGGGAGCGGGTGAGTTCAGGGCTTCACTCTTCCCTGCCCTTACGTGACAACAGCCATTTAGCCCCAAGGCAAGCACAGATCCTTCCTAACCATGTCCATTACTGTCTGGTAGATACGTACTAAAATCACCTTATGGTGGATAACCCCTTCAAAGCATGGTGGAGGCAGCACCATGCTGTGAAGACAGGGAGACTGGCCAGGGTTGAAGGGAAAAGATTTTTAATGAAAATCTGATTCAGAGTTGACCTCAGACTGACCCGAATGTTCCCCTTCAAATAGGTCAATAAGCACACAGCCAAGACAGGAGTAGCTTAGGGACAACTCTGGGAATGTCCTTGAGAGGCCCAGCCAGATACCAATGGAACATCTCTGGAAAAACCTTAAAAAAAAGGCATTTACCAATGGTTCCCATTCAACCTGACATAGCTTGAGAGGATTTGCGGAGAAGAATGGGAGAAAATCCCCAAACCAGGCAGGGCTGGTGCAAGGATTTTTGTCATCTTAGGCAAAAGCTAATTTTGCCACCACCTTGACTCTGCCTATTGGCCCGCCCTTTGACACGCCCCACCTTAATACTGTGGTGACACACTGTAACAACCCCCCTTTCTCATATAATTAGCTTACTACTAGGGTGACACACTGTAACAAACCTCCTTCTCATGCTGTGAGTGGTTTGGATGCCGGTTGTCTAACTTTCTTGTGGCAGGCAGAGCAGCGCCCCTCATCATAAGGGCGCTCTAGGCAGCTGTCTATTTTGCCTATAGGCAGAGCCGGCCCTGAATCCAGGTGTGTAAACCTTATGGCCTCATCCCTAAGAAAAATAGAGGCTGGAATCACTAACTAAAGGGCCCTAATACTTATGACACTGCAAGATGTTAGTTTTTCATTATTGGGTATTGAGTGCAGAATCATGGGGGAAAACCTGAATTATTTATTTTTATTTAAAGGGGAACTCCGCCCCTAGACATCTTATCCCCTATTTAATAGATCTTTGATGCGGCCCCCAGACATCCGGTGCATGGAGCGAACTTCGCTCCATGCCAGATGACTGGCGATGCAGGGGCGGAGGACCATGATGCCATGGCCACACCCCGCTCATGAGGTCACGACCACGCCCCCTCAATGCAAGTCTATGGGAGAAGGCGTGGTCATAGCGTCACAAGTGGGGCACGGCCGTGATGTCACGAGCCTTCGGCGCTGAACCCAACACTCTAAACGAATGCCGGGTGCAGCACGGAGATAGCGGGAGTGGCGGGACCCCCCGCAATCAGACATCATATCCCCTATCCTTCAGATAGGGGATAAGATGTATAGGGGCGGAGTACCCCTTTAAGCACACGGAGCAACATAACCAAATGTGAAATACTGGAAGGGTCATAAGACTTTCCGAATGCATTGTATGTTGGATTAAACCCGACACATGTGAAGGCCCCATTAAGTGGTGTGCACAAGATGGCGGGGGTATGCGACCAAATACAATGTAGTTAATGTTGGTTTATTAATTCTCTCCCCCAAAACTACACATAGGTCCCGAGGAGGTGGTGGCCGCGTACAGTGATATCTTTGATCATATTTTCAGTTGTGCTATTTATGTATAATACACGGATATATTTAAGTAAGAACACCCTGTGCTTTGCCCAACGTGTACTTTGTTGAAATATATGTTATACCGTCCTGTAAAGTATTCATAGTAGAAGAAACTGTAATTTGGTCTTTAAATATTCTTATTGTTAACCACATTTTGGCGCAGCTACGTGTGACTGTCTAGTCGCACCGGGTGGTGGATACTCACTGAGGTCACCTTGCGGTATATTTGAGCAGCATTCTGGCATTCAGAGTAGGGGTACTCGGAGGTGGCCATCTCCAGCATACACATCCCAAAGGCGTAGACATCGACGGCTTCATCATACTTCTCTTCATACATCTCCGGGGCCATAAATTCTGGGGTACCTGCAGATATAAAACATCAAGTCACATTCATCCCAACGCTCTAAGGCTGCATTCACACCACGTTTTTGCAATACAGTTCCCGTATCAGGTTCATGATGAAAAATGGATTCCTCAAAACCTGACTAAACTGTATCAAAACGTGTGTACAAATTTTAACCCGTATACGGTTTGAAAAATGATGTCCGGTTGTATCTGTTTTTTAAGAAAAAAAAAACATATACGTTTTTAACTTTTCACTCCATTTTGAATAAAGTTTCACTTGTTTGATTGAAATTCCAAGAAACAAAACTGTGCAAAGTCAAAAGCCATATGGTGAAAACCGGATGGAACCGTACGCACATACGGTTCTGTACGGTTCCCATTGACTCCCATGTTAAAAAAAAAAAAACGTATAAGGTTTAATATGGTTTTTCACCCGGACCAAAAAAACGAGGTAGACTACGGTTTTGGGTACGGGTAAAAAAACGGACAAAACCGTATAAGACACAAAACGGACTAAACTGGATGATGTGTTTGACATACGGTTTAATGTTAAGTCAATGAATACGGTTTTCTATATGGTTCCGTACGGTTTTTTAACTTGAAACCGTATACGGGAACTGTATAGCAAAAATGTGGTGTGCATGTACCCTAAGAGAGTCTATCATAGCAAATAAATCATTTCTGGTGAGGCTAGAAGCTGACATGATGCCTTGCTAAAAGAGAATGGAAGAGCGCTCCATAGCGTATTACCACCGGCGAGCAATCCGCACAGAGGAGAGATGTAGGTCCTTACCGCAGGTGGTTAGTGGACTCACACACAACAATGGTATGCGTGGATGAGGGGAGCCGGGTCCCGACTTCAGCCCTCCTGACAACTTGAACACTTCAAAGGGAAAACTTCTTGGGATGAGACAGGATCGAATCAGCGCTGACCAGGACAAGTGCGAGCGATGAGGTAAAAATGGGAAGCAGCTTATTGGGATAAAATGCAACGCGTTTCACCGCACTTGCATGGTTTCATCAGGAATAATGGATAGACATAGGAAACGAAATCCAGCAACTCACCGCAAAGTGTGCATCAGTGTAGTAAAGCCGCCATGGATGACTGGGATGGTGCGGGAAGCACCATCCCGGTCATTATTGGGATAAAATGCGCCGCGTTTCACCGCACTTGCATGGTTTCATCAGGAATAAGGGATAAACATAGGAAACGAAATCCAGCAACTCACCGCAAAGTGTGCATCAGCGTAGTAAAGCCGCCATGGATGACCGGGATGGTGCGGGAAGCTCAGAGGCTGGCTCCAGAAAGTTAAACAGATTTGTAAATTACTTCTATTTAAAAAAAATCTTAACCCTTTCAGTACTTATGAGCTGCTGAAGTTGAGTTGTTCTTTTCTGTCTAAGCGCTCTCTGATGACACCTGTCTCGGGGACTGTCCAGAGTAGAAGCAAATTCCCACAGCAAACCTCTTCTACTCTGTGCAGTTCCCGAGACAAGCACAGATGTCAGCAGAGAGCACTGTTGCCAGACAGAAAAGAACAACTCAACTTCAGCAGCTGATAATTATTAGAAGGATTAAGATTTTTTAATAGAAGTAATTTACAAATCTGTTTAACTTTCTGGAGCCAGTTGATATATAAAAATATTTTTTTTCCTGGATAACCCCTTTAATTGGGTCTTAGGTGTTTTAGTCAGGTGCCTCCAGGTTCTTTTTTCTTTGATTATTTGCATGGTTTCATCAGGCATCACCGTCAGATGCCTGATGGAACCGCACAAGCGCGGTGAAACAAGTCGCATTTTATCCCAATACAACCCCTTCCCATTTCTACCTTATCACTCGTACTTGTACTGGTCAGCGCCGATTCAATCCTGCCTCATCCCGAGAAGTCTTTCCTTTGATGATGCGTTGCTGACATGTTCACTCATGGCAAACCCAGACTGGCAATCGGCAATCTCAATGAGAAGATCTTTTTTTCAGATTAGGCTATGTTCACATCAGCAATGTGGAGCTCCATTAGGGCGCTCTGTTATGACTGTTTAGACAGAGGTTGTGACACTGGACACCAACAGAACCCAACAGATCCTATTAAAGGGGTACTCCGGTGGAAAACTATTTTTAAGGCTATGTTCACATCAACGATTGGACCTCCGTTAGGAAGCTCTGTTTGCTGATTTTGTTTTTTCTCCACTGAAATCACGAAAAAAGGTGGCATCTAATGGAACCTTATTGGTCCCCATTCAAAGTTAAAGAGGTACTCCGGAGAAAAACAATTTTATTTTTATTTTTTTTACTCAACTGGTGCCAGAACGTTAAACAGATTTGTAAATGACTTCTATATAAAAATCTTAATCCTTCCAGTACTTATCAGCTGCTGTATACTCTTTTTGAATTTCCTTTCTGTCTGACCACAGCGCTCTCTGCTGACACCTCTGTCCGTGTCAGGAACTGTCCAGGGAAGGAGAAAATCCCCATTGCAAACCTCTCCTGCTCTGGACAGTTCCTGACACGGACAGAGGTGTCAGCAGAGAGCACTGTGGTCAGACTGGAAAGAACTACACAAACTCCTCTGGAGCATACAGCAGCTGATAAGTACTGGAAGGGTTAAGATTTTTATATAGAAGTAATTTACAAATCTGTTTAACTTTCTGACACCAGTTGATTTAAAAAAAAAAACAAATAAAAAGAAAAACTTGTTTTTCTCCGGAGTACCCCTTTAACTTTGAATGGGGACCAATAAGGTTCCATTAGATGCCCCCTTTTTTCGTGATTTCAGTGGAGAAAAAACTAAATCAGCAATCAGAGCTTCCTAACGGAGGTCCAATCGTTGATGTGAACATAGCCTTAAAGGGGTACTCCACTGGCCAGCGTCCGGAAGTAAATGTTCCGAACGCTGTTTTCACGCTGCGGGGGTCGGTCATGCCCATTGTGATGTCAAGGTCACGCCCCCTCAATGCAAGTCTATGGGAGGGGGCGTGACAGCTGTCACGCACCCTCCAATTGACTTGCATTGAGAGGGTGGGGCGTGACGTCGTGAGGGAGCGGGGCTATGACATCACAAGCCCCCGGCGCCGCCTCCAGCACTCGGAACAGTTTGTTCAAAACGCTGAGCAGCGGAGTTCCGAACTCTGTAGCCAACGCCGGCAGCTTGTGATGTCATAGCCCCACCCCTTCATGACATCACACCCCCTCAATGCAAGTCTATGGGAGACTTGCATTGAGGGGGCGGGCGTGACATTATGAGGGGCGGGGCTATGACATCATGAGCTCCCGGCATCGGCTCCAGCGCTCGGAACAGTTTGTTCCAAACGCTGAGCAGCGGAGTACCCTTTTAAGATAACATTTCTGGGCTTTTAAATTTTTTCAATTTCTGGTATAAATTATAGTAAATCCATTAGGTGATTAGAGGCCCCACCCCTCCCCCTCTAAGCTCCACCCACATTGTGCTTTTATTTGCATAAAATGGAGGTTATGCAAAAATGAGACTTTTTAAACCCAAACACAGTTTAGTTAAAGGGGTTATCCAGGAAAAAACTTTTTTATATATATCAACTGGCTCCAGAAAGTTAAACAGATTTGTAAATTACTTCTATTAAAAAATCTTAATCCTTTCAGTACTTATGAGCTTCTAAAGTTAAGGTTGTTCTTTTCAGTCTAAGTCCTCTCTGATGACACCTGTCTCGGGAACCGCCCAGTTTAGACGCAATAGCAAACCTCCCCATAGCAAACCTCTTCTAAACTGGGCGGTTCCCGAGACACGTGTCATCAGAGAGCACTTAAGACAGAAAAGAACAACCTTAACTTCAGAAGCACATAAGTGCTGAAAGGATTAAGATTTTTTAATAGAAGTAATTTACAAATCTGTTTAACTTTCTGGAGCCAGTTGATATATATATAAAAAAAGTTTTTTCCTGGAATACCCCTTTAAAGGGGTACTCCGGTGAAAACCTTTTTTCTTTTAAATCAACTGGTGGCAGAAAGTTAAACATATTTGTAAATTGCTTCTATTAAAAAATCTTAATCCTTCCAGTACTTATTAGCTGCTGAATGCTACAGAGGAAATTCCTTTCTTTTTGGAACACTGATGACATCACGAGCACAGTGCTCTCTGCTGACATCTCTGTCCATTTTAGCAACCGTGCATAGCAGATGTGTGCTAAGGGCAGCATGGTGGCTCAGTGGTTAGCACTGTTGCCTTGCAGTGATGGGGACTTGGGTTCAAATCCCACTAAGGACAACAATAAATAAAGCGTTATTCTTATTATAATAACGTCAGCAGAGAGAACTGTGGTTGTGATGTCATCAGAGAGCATTCCAAAAAGAAAAGGATTTCCTCTGTAGCATTCAGCAGCTAATAAGTACAGGAAGGATTAAGATTTTTTAATAGAAGTAATTTACAAATATGTTTAACTTTCTGCCGCCGGTTGATTTAAAAGAAAAAAGGTTTTCACCGGAGTACCCCTTTAATTCTTCCTTTTATCTGCTGTTTTGTTATTTTACCTATAACACTCTTGGCAAAGGAGGCACTCTTCAACGTGGCAAGGCCTAGGTCCCCGATTTTCACAAAGCCTGTGGGCCCCGTGATGAAGATGTTGTCACATTTAAGGTCGCGATGAATGATAGGCGGGCAGCGAGTGTGAAGGAAGTGCAGGCCTTTGAGGATCTGACGGCTCCATCTTTGTAAAACCTTCAGTTTCATTTCCTTGAATCTCTTCAAGTAACTAAAATAACAATTTTGGAGACTAAATTTAGCGCCAAAATAAGCGTTGTCTCTGGGCAACATAATCATTTATAGAAGACGCGCACAGACTGCGGAGAGGGTCAGGAGGCTCCGTTGGACTAGACCAGTGGTCTTCAACCTGCGGACCTCCAGATGTTGCAAAACTACAACTCCCAGCATGCCCGGACAGCCAACGGCTGTCCGGGCATGCTGGGAGTTGTAGTTTTGCAACATCTGGAGGTCCGCAGGTTGAAGACCACTGGACTAGACTCTTCTATATTTAGCATTGCAGACAGATGTGATTTTTTTCTGCTCTGTCTTTATGTTGAGGAATCGTAAATAATTATTTTTGTACAATTTGGCTATTTTCAGGTACAGTCCTTCTGCCGGCATGGGTATCAGAGTATGGTTGGGGCCTTAAAGGGGTACTCCACTGGAAAACTTTTTTTTAAATCAACTGGTGGCAGAAAGTTAAACAGATTTGTAAATGACTTCTATTAAGAAAATCTTAATCCTTCCAGTACTTATTAGCTGCTGAATACTACAGAGGAAATTCTTTTCTTTTTGGAACACAGAGCTCTCTGCTGACATCACGAGCACAGTGCTCTCTGCTGACATCATGACCACAGTGCTCTCTGCTGACATCTCTGTCCATTTTAGGAACTGTCCAGAGCAGCATATGTTTGCTATGGGGATTTTTCTCCTACTCTGGACAGTTCTTAAAATGGACAGCAGAGGTCAGCAGAGAGCACTGTGCTCGTGATGTCAGCAGAGAGCACTGTGTTCCAAAAAAGAAAATAATTTCCTCTGTAGTATTCAGCAGATAATAAGTACTGGAAGGATTAAGATTTTTTTTAATAGAATTAAATTACAAATCTTTTTAACTTTCTGGCACCAGTTGATTTAAAAAAAAAAAGTTTCCACCAGAGTACCCCTTTAAAGGGTACCTCTCATCAAAAAAACTTTTGATATATTATAGATTAATGTCTGCAGAATAACTTTACAATTGCATGTTATTAAAAAATATGCTTCTTTCTATTTAATTTTCCACTTTGAAGAAATGACCACTAGGGGTCTCCCTACCAGTCCTGGCAGCAAGCATTTCAGACTCATGCTGGAGTCTTAAACACTACGAGCTGCCAGATCTGCTTTGTTCACAAAGGAGAACACTCAGAGCTGCCAGCCTGCTTTGTTCACAGCCTGTTTGGCTGTGAACAAAGCAGGCTGGCAGCTCTGAGTGTTTAGGACTCCAGCATGAGTCAGAAATGCTTGCTGACAGGACTGATCGGGAAAAATACAATAGAAAGAAGCATATTTTTAATTAACATGCTATTGGAAAGTTATTCAACATTCATTAATCTAAAATATATCAAAAGTTTATTTGATGAGAGGTACCCTTTAAAGGAGTACTCCGCTACTAGACATCTTATCCCCCCCCCGTGATCTCCTGCAGCACCCGGCATTCTAAACAAACGCTGGGTTCCTGCAGCAGTGGTCATGATGTCACAGCGACGGCCCCTCCATTTATGTCTATGGGAGGGGGCGTGGAGAATGGAGAGGGCATGGCGTGATGTCACGAGGGGGGCGTGGCTGGGATGTCACAATCACGGCCTCCAGCTCCGAGCGTTCTGAACATAATGTTCAGAACGCTGGAGCACCCCTTTAACTCCTGTGTACTCATCATTATCAGTTGAGTGGGGTGCCAACACCTGGTCCACAGCCAATCAGATGATTCCAGAGCAGTGGCACAGACAGCTCCATACATTGTGTAGTGGCCATGTTGGGTTACTGCAGCTCAGGTCTCAAGTGAATAAAGTGTCGGGCGTCGGACCTCCCCCACTGACGGTAAATCCTCAACACATTTTGCCCAGTAAGTTAGGAGCATGGCATGCAGGACTGACATTTCTAAACCTATAAAAAAAAAGGAAACCCCGTCCTTACGTCTTCAGCGTCCCAGAAGTCATCAGCTCCGTCACTAGGACTATACATATCTGCCCCTTTACTATGGACTTCCAGGAGTCGTAAAAGCGGACAATGTTGGGATGTTGCAGACCTTTCAGCATCTCCACTTCTTCGCTGAACCTCTGGCGCTCGGCTTTAGTCAGCTTTCTGGTCTGTACGAAAGAAAACACAGAAAAAAAAATGAATATTAATAATAAGGTTGATATGACCCTAGAACAGGCCCCCTCTAAACAACGCGAAATATGACATATAATTGAATAATGCAGAATTATGAAAACATTCATTATTGTAGATTATCATCAACAAAACCGATATATATATATACTAGCTGAGTAGTCGGCGTTGCCCGTTTTTTCCTTCCTAATCCTTGTTGTGGAGGAAAATCAACAAAGGAGGAAGCTTTTGACTTCACATCCCGTCCTCATATATTGTTGTCATATCCCAACCCCATATCCCGTCCTCATATCCCTTCCTCATATCCCGACCTCCTATCCCGACCTCCTATTCCATCCTCCTATCCAACCTCCTTTTCGGTCCTCATATCCCATCCTCCTATCCCATCCTCCTATCCCGACCTCCTATCCCGACCTCCTATCCCGACCTCCTATTCCGTCCTCCTATTCCATCCTCCTATCCCGACCTCCTATCCCGACCTCCTATCCCGACCTCCTATTCCGTCCTCCTATTCCATCCTCCTATCTCGACCTCCTATCCTGACCTCCTTTCCTGTCCTCCTATCTTGACCTCCTATCCCGACCTCCTATCCTGACCTCCTATTTCATCCTCCTATCCCAACCTCCTTTTCCGTCCTCATATCCCGTCCTCCTATCCCGTCCTCCTATCCCAACCTCCTTTTCCGTCCTCATATCTCGACCTCCTATCCCATCCTCATATCCCGTCCTCTTATCCCATCCTCCTATCCCGACATCTTAACCGACCTCCTATCCAGTCCTCATATCCCGACCTCATATCTCATCCTCCTATCCCGTCCTCCTATCTCAACCTCCTATCCCATCCTACTATCTCAACCTCCTATTTCGACCTCCCATCCCGACCTCCTATCCCAACCCGTATTATGTGTGCCAGGTATTGAAATATCTCCAGCCGTACGGAAGTTATGTGAGAACATACATTTCCCATTGATTTGCATGGGACTTTAAACAAAAACCCCGACCCTCACAAATGGGGGTAGTTAGAGGTTAAATTAACTATCCTATATTTTAAGTGGACATGTAAGTAACATGTGACCAAGTCCTACCAGTAAGTGTGACTGATGACATTTTTCAGCTGATAAATAAAACAAGACTCCTAAACAGTCTTCAGAAAATGTTTCCTACCATTTAGCTGCTACTCAGAGAAAGATAAGTCCGTCAGACAGACATTCTGTTCTCTTAGGGTTAGAGACAGCAGCAGGGAGGAGGAACGAGTTACATACTAGTATAGATTGTGGACAGAGGGGAGAGAATGTTCTGAGGACGCCTCACACAGGCTGTAGAATGAGAGAAGAGCAGACTCAAGGCAGTCTGCAGGGGTAAATCACATGGGCTGTGTACAAATATGGAGAAAGCCCACAAGATAATTCTTATTAAATGTAATATTGCACACATATAGAGAGACAAAGTGGCTGCTGAGGCTGGAAAGGCAGAAATAAGCAACATTTTTAATAAAGACATATAGAGAAAGTATTAATTGCACTAGAGTAAGTACAAAACAAAAACAAAATAAAAATATTTTGAAAGGTGTCCGTAGTCTTTAAAGTGGACCTCCTTACCAGCTACCCAGGTTGTAGTGCCCTGTGCAGGACTGTTCTCTTAATCCCGCTCCCTCTGGATTTCCGATCATTATCCCCCGCTCCCACAGTGGTGTGTGTTACACTCGCGCCTGCTCCCTCAACATGTGTCAAATCCCGCCCGCTCCCGCAAACATTTTGTTTTAGAGATAGCCCACCTTAAAGGGGTACTCTGCCCCTAGACATCTTATCTCCTATCCAAAGGATAGGGGATAAGATGTCTGATCGCAGGGGTCCCCAGCGATCTCGGCTGCAGTACCCCATACATCCAGAGCCAGAGCAAACTTCGCTCCCTAGCGGATGGCAATGCGGGGTGGGGGCTCGTGATGTCACAGCCATGCTCCCTCAATGCAACTCTCCCATAGACTTGCATTGAGGGGGTGTGGCTGTGACATCACGAGAAGGGCGCAGCCTTGACGTCACAAGCCTCTGGCTCGTTCAGACGAGCAGATTTACAGTGTATTTTACGCTGCAGATCCGCCCCTGAAGGACCACTGTATGCTGCCTTTACATGTGCCTGCTCGGAGATGCAATACGCCGCTACGTGCAGACACACTGAAACGATGTGCGAGTCGCTGCGCATGCGCGGTGTACTCGCACACATCGCGGCTGCTCCCCCTGCTCTATGAGCTAGGCCGAGAGCTGTCGCGATGTGCGAGTATACTGCGCATACGTACGGCGACTCGCACATCGCAGTGTGTCTGCTCGTAGCGGAGTATTGCAGCTCCGAGCAGGCACATGTAAAGGGAGCATACAGAGGTCCTTCAGAAGCGAATCCGCAGCGAAATAAGCGCAGAAAATTCACTCGTCTGAACGTACCCTAAACGAACGCTGGGTGCAGCAGGGAGATCGCGGGGGGTCCCGAGCAGCAGGACCCCCACGATCAGACATCTTATCTTATCTCCTATTCTTTGGATAGGGGATAAGATGTGCGGAGTACCCCTTTAAGGCTATTTCCTTACCCCACATGTCATTTCCTTACCCCACATGTCATTTCATCAGCCCCTTTTGGCATTTCAGAGGCTTGCGGGACTGTGCAAGATTTTGTGGGACCCGCTGTATGTTCTGTGACTGACCCCTCCGGCCCGCTCCCTCAAGTATTGTATCGGGTTCTGCAGGACTTACAGGATCCCAACCCCATTGCAGTCCTCTACCAGTGATAGAGATGAGCGAACTTACAGTAAATTCGATTCGTCACCAACTTCTCGGCTCGGCAGTTGATGACTTTTCCTGCATAAATTAGTTCAGCCTTCAGGTGCTCCGGTGGGCTGGAAAAGGTGGATACAGTCCTAGGAAAGAGTCTCCTAGGACTGTATCCACCTTTTCCAGCCCACCGGAGCACCTGAAAGCTGAACTAATTTATGCAGGAAAAGTCATCAACTCCTGAGCCGAGAAGTTCGTGACGAATCGAATTTACTGTAAGTTCGCTCATCTCTAACCAGTGATATGCCTGCCGCTGCATATATATCGTGTATATAACTTTTCCAAACTCCCAGCTATTACCTAACTACATAATGAATGATGTGAACATACTCTGCAGTAGGACCCCCGCAGCTTGTAATTTTGGTCTCATTATGCTTCCCGCTGCATTCTTCATTTGGATGATATTTCCCACAGATAATGTGTCCTTGGTTAATGGTATCATCAACCTGCAGACATCCCTTCAACACCAAGCGCTGCACATTTTGCACCCACTCTCCCTCCGCGGTGAGCCGGAGCCCAGAGACATCTGTCTCCATCATTAGCATGCCTAATTGTCTGTGAAGGTAGACAGCCGCCACTATTTTTAACACTTTGCTTTTTTTTTTGGGCAACTTGTTATGCGAACCTAATTTTTCGGGGAAGTCGGATTCTGCGGTAGAAAAATTAAGTTAACCAGCAAAACTCTTAACAAACCTAAGATTAACAAACAAATAATTAGGCATAAATGCATGAATGGGATATGAGACACATTAAAGGGGTACTCCGGTGGAAAACATTATTTTTTTTTTCTTTAATCAACTGGTGCCAGAAAGTTAAACAGATTTGTAAATGACTTCTATTAAAAAATCTTTGCCCTTCCAGTACTTTTAAGCAGCTGTATGCTACAGAGGAAATTCTTTTCTTTTTGAATTTCTTTTTTGTCTTGTCCACAGTGCTCTCTGCTGACACCTGATGCCCCTATCAGGAACTGTCCAGAGCAGCATAGGTTTGCTATGAGCATTTTCTCCTGCTCTGGAAAGTTCCTGATACGGGCATCAGGTGTCAGCAGAGAGCACTGTGGTCAGGCAGAAAGGAAATTCAAAAAGATAACAACTTCCTGTGGAGCGAACAGCAGCTGATAAGTACTGGAAGGATTAAGATTTTTTAATAGAAGTCATTTGCAAATATGTTTAACTTTCTGGCACCAGTTGATTTAAAAAAAAAAAAAAAAAAAAAAAAAAAATTCCAGTGGAGTACCCCTTTAAATTAGCTAAAAAAAAAGAATAATACTAATAATAATAATATACACCTAATCATAAAAAGCCCCAAACTAACACTGTAGTGTATAAATGTGTAAGCCCTATAATTATACAGAAGAAGGTGTAATTACCAGGCTATCTTCACGTGTACCTACCTAAGAGGAGCTGATGGCTACAAGAGCCATTCTCATTGCACAACTGAGTTCTCCAAATCTCCAAAACGATTATAATTCTGTGAAATAATTAACACATAAAGTAGGAGATAATGACGGGGCCCAGGCGGCAGCATTCATTAAAGCTGCCGGTAGTTTAGGACGTAGAAAGGTCTATAAATCACCGCAGAGCGTGTTACAACGTTAAGGTAAAATGACGGAAGGAAACCAGTTAATTATATGGCGCCAAACCTTCCCGATGATGTTGGCAACGAGTTTGGTCGTAAAATTAAGAGTAATGAAGAGCACTAATATAGGATGATGGGTTTTACAAGACTTTCTAGCTATTGCGCACGGCTTATCTTTCCCAGAGTAAGGTAAGGTCCGCACCCTATATAACAACACTATATTTATCCTATACACACAATATCAGACACAAAACCATCCGGTCAACTCATACAATGCCACTTCATGCCAAGAAGGGGCAACCCCTGTGCCTTTCTTGTTCACCCCGCGATCTGTGTACAGCACCCAGAGGCCGCGGGAGGGTGGCGGGGGTTGTGACGTACGTGAACCTTGGTGCCTCATACAAAGTCATGATACTGCATCATCTGGAGACGTGACGTCACCCCCCCTCGTGACGTCACACCACACCCCCTCAATGCAAGTCTATGGGAGGGGGGCGTGACGGCCGTCACGCCCCCCTCCCATAGACTTGCATTGAGGGGGCGTGATGTCACAGGGGCGTGACCGTGATATTACGACCCCCGCTGCCCGATCCAAGCGTTCGGAATATTTCAGAACTATATAATTATTGTGAATTCTTTGAAATATCATTCATTCACCAATATGATTTAAAGGAGAACTCCAGAATATAAAAATTGTCCCCCCCATACTGCCGGCAGTAAAAAAAAAATAAAGATGTACATACCTTCCTCCGTTCCCCCGGGGCCTCCGGTAACCGGCTCCGGCCTCCGCCGCGATCCTCTTCCAGGTTGCCGGTGGTCGTACTGCGCTCAGCCAATCACCGGCGGCAGCAAAGTCCTGACTCGGCCGGCGATAGGCTGAGCGGCAGTATAATGTTTTCGGCCCCGGCAGAAGGTGCCGGTGTAGTGAAGAATTTTGTGTCCTGAAGTGTTCTCACACTGCCGCTCAGCCTATCGCCGGCCGAGTCTGACTTCGCTGCGGCTGGTGATTGGCTGAGCGCAGTATGATTCTCCGACCACCGGCAACCAGGAAGAGAATCGCGGCGGAGACCAGAGCCGGTTATCGGAGGCCCCGGGGGAGCCTCTTTATTTTTTACTCCCAGCAGTATGGCCGACAATTTTTGTATTCTGGAGTTCTCCTTTAAATCATATTGGTGAATGAATGATATTTCAAAGAATTCACAATAATTATATAGTTCTGAGGTGTGTGACGTCCAGGGTAGCTAACAGTGCTGCCCTGAAGCCGGCTTAAACCACTGTCCCTATCTACTTGGACTATCCACAATAAATGGTGGCCCCCAACTGGGCGACAGTCCTAATGCTGGACTAAATGCAGGGCAGTCAGTCAGTTCAAGTCAGAAACAATCGAGCAAATAAGTACCAAATCAGCAATTTGACGGTAAATCAGGGACAGGCCAGAAATCAGAAACCAAGAGGGCATCGAAGCACAAAATTGTCAGGCAAAGGATTAGTCAGGTCACAAGCAGAGGTCAGGTATAACAGGCAATGTTATCTAGTTATTGCCAA
Organism: Hyla sarda; assembly: GCF_029499605.1. NCBI lineage: Eukaryota > Metazoa > Chordata > Amphibia > Anura > Hylidae > Hyla > Hyla sarda. The sequence continues at coordinate 17,148,717 of NC_079200.1, forward strand.
TAGAAGGCAAATAACAATAAATGCAAGTGCAGGGAATAACCACTGGGAGGCGTGAACACTGAAACTGCTGCTGATTAGCCAGGTGCCCCAACCTTCTTATTGGCCAGGTTGGCGTCACTCAGTGGTTGGGCCAAGGAAGGAACAGAGCCAGCGCTCAAGCCCGGATCAGGTACGTATGTTACAATATGGAGGTAGGTCAATGCAGGACTTGTTTGGTTTTCTGCCTCCCATCGTTTGTAGAACTTTCTTCAAAAGTTGCCTAAACCTGCCTACTTCTGCAGGACCAGATGACTAGCATATGGGAGCATCTTTACCTGATGATGATGTCTGGCAGCGGATTACCCCTCTTCTCTCCACTGAAACATACAAACATTTGGCTGTTTATGTGCATAGGGAGATCGGGAGAGAGAGCTGTTAATTTGACTGACAGCTATTAAAGGGGTACTCCAGTGGAAAACTTTTTTTTTTTTTTTTTATCAACTGGTGCCAGAAGTTAAACAGATTTATAAATTACTTCTATTAAAAAATCTTAATCATTCCAGTACTTATAAGCTGCTGTGTGATCTACAGGAAGTTCTTTTCTTTCTGAATTTCCTTTCTGTCTGACCACAGTGCTCTCTGCTGACACCACTGTCCATTTAAGCAACTGTTCAGAGCAGGAGAAAATCCCCATAAAAAACCTCTCCTGCTCTGGACAGTTCCTAAAATGGGCAGAGGTCTCAGCAGAGAGCACTGTGGTCAGGCAGAAAGGAAATTCAAAAAGAAAAAAACTTCCTGTGGATCATAACAGCAGCTGATAAGTACTGGAAGTATTAAGATTTTTTAATAGACGTAATTTACAAATCTGTTTAACTTTCTGCCACCAGTTGATAAAAAAAAATAAATATATATATATATTTTCCAGTGGAGTACCCCTTTAAGGGCATACGGCTATTTTAGGCCTTATATCTCCACTGAGGAGAATAAATAATGCCACATAGGCTGTCTTCATGGTACTGCCACTCTCGGGCCTGAAGTGTTGAAAATGACCGTACGTCTAGACTACATCTAAGTAATGCTATCTCTCTTTTAGCAGGAAAGTCTGGTACTAATAAAAGCAGTATACAGTATATAAATCTGGCTGTAAAAAGGTATTTTTTGAGATGTAGTGGAGAATATAATAAAAATGTAACAGTTGCGCATCACAATAATAGAAAACAGACGCCATCGTGCCAAGTGCAATTGGTGAGTTTCCATAGGTCCAAATATCAACAAAACAACACTTTTTCACTGTATTTTCTCAGAACAGATTTCCTTTTTAACTCCTTAAAGGGGTACTCCACTGGAAAACATTTATTTTTAATCAACTGGTACCAGAAAGTTAAACATATTTGTAAATGAGAAGAAAACAGGTATTATATATTTGTAAATTACTTCTATTAAAAAATCGTAATCCTTCCAGTACTTATCAGCTGCTGTATGCTACAGAGGAAGTTGTTTTCTTTCTGAATTTATTTTCTGTCTGACCACAGTGCTCTCTGCTGACACCTCTGTTCATATCAGGAACTGTCCAAAGCAGGAGAGGTTTGCTATGGGGATTTATTCCTACTCTGGACAGTTCCTGACATGGACAGAGGTGTCAGCAGAGAGCACCGTGGTCCTTAGGATAGGGGATAAGATGTCTAAGGGTGGAATATCCATTTAACTACTCCTTGGGTATTACCAACTTAACCCCTTAAGGACGCAGGACGTAAATGTACGTCCTGGTGAGGTGGTACTTAACGCACCAGGACGTACATTTACGTCCTAAGCATAACCGCGGGCATCGGAGCGATGCCCGTGTCATGCGCGGCTGATCCCGGCTGCTAATCGCAGCCAGGGACCCGCCGGCAATGGCCGACGCCCGCGATCTCGCGGGCGTCCGCCATTAACCCCTCAGGTGCCGGGATCAATACAGATCCCGGCATCTGCGGCAGTGCGCGATTTGAATGAATGATCGGATCGCCCGCAGCGCTGCTGCGGGGATCCGATCATTCATAACGCCGCACGGAGGTCCCCTCTCCTTCCTCCGTGCGGCTCCCGGCGTCTCCTGCTCTGGTCTGTGATCGAGCAGATACATAGAACAGATCAGTATTAGCAATCATGGTATTGCTATGAATAGTCCCCTATGGGGACTATTCAAGTGTAAAAAAAAATGTAAAAAAATGTAAAAGTAAAAGTAAAAAAAAGTGAAAAATCCCCTCCCCCAATAAAAAGTAAAACGTCCGTTTTTTCCTATTTTACCCCCAAAAAGCGTAAAAAACATTTTTTATAGACATATTTGGTATCGCCGCGTAAATGTACGAACTATTAAAATAAAATGTTAATGATCCCGTACGGTGAACGGCGTGAACGAAAAAAAATAAAAAAAGTCAAAAATTCCAACTTTTTTAATACATTTTATTAAAAAAAAAATTATAAAAAATGTATTAAAAGTTTTTTATATGCAAATGTGGTATCAAAAAAAAGTACAGATCATGGCGCAAAAAATGAGCCCCCATACCGCCACTTATACGGAAAAATAAAAAAGTTATAGGTCATCAAAATAAAGGGATTATAAACGTACTAATTTGGTTAAAAAGTTTGTGATTTTTTTTAAGCGCAACAATAATATAAAAGTATATAATAATGGGTATCATTTTAATCGTATTGACCCTCAGAATAAAGAACACACGTCACTTTTACCATAAATTGTACGGCGTGAAAACAAAACCTTCCAAAATTAGCAAAACTGCGTTTTTCATTTTCATTTCCCCACAAAAATAGTGTTTTTTGGTTGCGCCATACATTTTATGATATAATGAGTTATGTCATTACAAAGGACAACTGGTCGCGCAAAAAACAAGCCCTCATACTAGTCTGTGGATGAAAATATAAAAGAGTTATGATTTTTAGAAGGCGAGGAGGAAAAAATGAAAACGTAAAAATTTAATTGTCTGAATGGGCTGAGTTCTTAAGGGGTTATCCAGGAAAAAACTTTTTTTTTTATATATATATATATATGAACTGGCTCCAGAAAGTTAAACAGATTTGTAAATTACTTCTATTAAAAAATCTTAATCCTTTCAGTACTTATGAGCTGCTGAAGTTGAGTTGTTATTTTCTGTCTAAGTGCTCTCTGATGACAGCTGTCTCGGGAACTATCCAGAATAGAAGCAAATCCCCATAGAAAACCTCTTCTACTCTGTGTAGTTCCTGAGACAAGCAGAGGTGTCAGCAGAGAGCACTGTTACCAGACGGAAAAGAACAACTCAAGTTCAGCAGCTGATAATTATTGGAAGGATTAAGATTATTTTAATAGAAGTCATTTACAAATCTGTTTAAATTTCTGGAGTCAGTTGATCTATATACATAGATATATATATATATATATATATATATATATATATATATATATAAATAAAAAAGTTTTTTCCTGGAATACCCCTTTAATCTCAAATTTTATGTGATCGCACTTTGATTTGCAATAGTCTAAAAAAAGATAATACAACATCCTATTACCATATAGTAATAATGAAAATAATCCGTAAAATTATGGGATTAGATATCTCAAGGAATATATCAAGTATCAACATGTTCATCGGCTTCAGATTTACCTCATATAGTACAGAGGCAGCCAACAGAAAATTAGGGTATTGTTCAGGTATATACGGTATATACCTCTCTATATTGGTTATATTATCTCCACCTTTACATAGAGAGTTGGAAATGCCTATATATATATATATATATATATATATATATAACACAATTAGTCTCTTTCAGAAGGTATCTTCCCAAAAACCCTTTGTCAATTGTCCAGCGCAATGAGGTAAATGCGACAAACAGTCTCTCTCGGCAGTACGCAATGAAACTTTCCAGTGCCTTGTTACACAACTCAACTACACAGAACTTATTGTGACCATGTCCAAAACTATTGGAATACCTTGTTCTTTTGGAAAAGGTATCAAGAAGCGCATAAGGTGACAGCCAGGAGGCAGGGGAGCTGCCAGGAGGCAACCAATGAAACCTTGTTTTGGGTACATCGTTCTACTCTCAGTGGTTCAATACATCATTTTCCATCAAATTTCCTGCCAAATCCTATAGCTCAGTAATGGAAGGAATAAAGGACGAGGTATCCGTGCCAAAAGGCTTGGGCAATTTGAAGTAGTTGAGTTTTGTATTGTCTTTTTTATGTGATAGTACAAAGCTTGTGTAAGAACGAAGAAGACAATACGATTCTCAGATACCCTCGTTGACCTAGAATAGTGGTCTCCGTACTGTGGCCCTTTGGCTTCCGGGGCATGGTGGGAGTAAAAAAATAGTGCAGCATGCATCACTTTTGTATCTAGTTAAAGGGGTTCCTCCTGGCGGTCTGGGGGAGGTGTGTGTGGCCATTAGGTTCCGCACCTCCCTGCAAACACCCCGGGTACTCCTGCTTTGGCAGGGTACCAACCGTTATCGGCTCTGCGGGCAGTTACCTTGGCTGACACCAAGGGGGATGTCGGGAGCATTTGTGGTCCCTTAGTAGCCTTGGCGAAAAGGGGCATCGAACCTGGAACCTTGAAGGTGCCTTTTTGTCCGGAGGCGAAGGGTAAGGTTTTTTGGGGGGCCTCTCTCCTTTCGGAGAAGGGCGTGCGATAGACCGCATCCTCTGTGCAAGTTTTTTTTTTAGTGTAACACATTTGCACTTTTTCTTGCACTTTGGGTGATTCGAAAGCACGTTCCTTGGCTCTAAAAAATAATTAAAATCTAGTTAAAGGGGTACTCCTCAGCTAGACATCTTATATCATATTCAAAGTATCGGGGATAAGATGTTTGATTGCGGGGGCCCCGCTGCTGGGGCCCCCCGCGATCTCCCGCAGCACCCGGCGTTCTAAACAAACACCGGGTTCGTCACGCCGTGTCGTCAAACAGCATATCGTCACGCCGCGCCCCCTCCATTCATGTCTATGGTAGGGGGCGTGTCGGATGACACGCCCTCTACCATAGACGTGAATGGAGGGGGCATGGCGTGACGTCATCAGGGGGCATGTAACGTCACGATCACGGCCTCCGGCTCCGAGTGTTCTGAACGAAATGTTCAGAAAGCTGGAGCACCGGAGTACCGCTTTAAACACCAGGAATCATGATGGAAACCTCACAGATCACATTAATGGGGTTTTCCAGGTAACAATGATTGATAAGACATCGATAGCTGATCTATGGGGTTCCAGCATATCCGCTGCTCTTCAGAGCTGGAGCCACGGCCACTATAAAGTGAATGGTGCCAACTGTTTCTATCGATGCAGTTGTGGGGGCATTGGATGTCGATTATCTACTAATGGGCCCTTTAAAGTCAGTGGGTCCACCAGCGCCCTTGGCTAGACTTTTGCTTTTTCAAGAGATACTGGACATAGATGTGCCCACCTACGTTTCAGGCTCTTTGGATTTCTTACGGATCACCATGGGCCGCCTGGTGCCTGCTTCTTGATCTCTTTCCTATTGACTTCTGTGATGAGCAGGGGCGTTGCTAGGGGGGGGGGGCTAAGGGGGCTGTAGCCCAGGGTCTGGTGCCTATAGCCCCGGCTCTTAGGCCACCCTTTTATTTATTTATTATTATTGCCACCGCTGCTTTAAGTTGTAAGTCAGCGGTGGCTTCTGGGAAAGTATGTGCTGTGTGTAGGCACACCAAATGTTACCAGACTGACCACCTCAATTTTTTGAATTTATGGAGAGGCACTGCTCTATAAACCATGAATGGGGTGTTGGTCGCATATGTGAAGAGTTTTGTGTACAGTAGTGGGAGAATATTAAAGAAGGAGGCTGGGTTTGGTTAGAGGAATATCTGAGGGTGTGGTGGGGGGGCGTGTCTGAGGGTGTGGTTAGAGGAATATCTGAGGGTGTGGTTGGGGGGCGTGTCTGAGGGTGTGGTCAGGGGGTGCCTGAGGGTGTGGTTAGCGGCGTGGCTGGTCTATGGGCTCTAGCCCTGGTTCTTTTGGAAACCTAGCAACGCCCCTGGTGACGAGGTTCCCATTGTCCCTCTTTTTTTTTTTTTTACTTACCCCCTTTTTTTTCTTTTTGGTTGTGCCTTTCTGATGACTGTATAATCACCCACATGCCTGTTTATTTTATCCCATATATCAGTGCTTTCCTCTTGGGTTGGCTTAACAGTGTTTTCTGTTCTTTTGGAAATTTTTTTGCATTCTCATTGTTTACCTGATCTGGTCTTTGTATGAGCGGTTTCTTATGTTTCTGTGTGTTTATTTATTTTTTGCTTTTATAGTGCAGCAGAGGCTATTATGAGAGAATAATGTACAGGTTCTTTTGTATACCTTGTCCTTACCTCTTTTTGCTGATGTGGCAGGCATGGGATAAGCTCTATTTTAGGTTAACAGATGCACAATGATATGGGTTCTGTAATGCAGCCTACATTTCCTTTGATTCCTCTGGCTGAGTGTGTAGTGTTTGATTATTGCAGCTGGTCATCTCATCAATCTGTTAGTGCTGGAGGTCACCCAGCTGAACTCATTAGACTGATATATGGGTTGGTGTCAGGTCACACTGTGCAGTGTTTCTTACTCAAAGTGTGTTTTTTAGAGGAATATTGCCAAGGGGTGTAAGTGATTTGACCTATAATCACGATTAAGATGTTTTATAAAGAGTTGACATCTTTAGACTGTGTTTATATTTTTACTGCATTTTAAATGATTTCTAAAATTATGGTAAAAAAATTACCGTACACATTTTTATCATAGTTTGCACAAATGCAGTGCAATATCTCCATTTTTGCCATGATTTGGGGAAAATCACAGCAAAAAACAGAAAAAGCAGCAAAAAACACAATGTGCTAACACAGCCTCAGGGGAGATGTAAAACTATCATATATCCTAAGATCCCATAGAAATAGCAGCAGTATACAGATAGAGTTGGATGGGAGGTGTATAACTACTATATATTCTGATTCCAAAGGGAGAACAGCAGCAGTATACAGATAGAGCTGGAGGGGAGGTGTATAACTACAGTACTATATATCCTGTTCCCATAAAGATAGCAGTAGTATACAGATAGAGCTATTGGGGAGGTGTAAACTACTATATATTCTGATCCCATACAAATAGCAGCAGCAGTATACAGATAGAACTGAGAGGGGAGGTGTATAACTACTATATATCCTGATCCCATAGAGATAGCAGCAGCAGTATACAGATAGAGCTGGGAGGGGAGGTGTATAACTACCATATATCCTCAATGGTAAAGGAGAGGCAGGATCAGTTCACCCGGCAGAGACCGGCTGCAGCACGGACAGGTGCGGATTCACTCAGTAGCAATCAAGAAGAAGAGAAGGGTCCAGTGCAGCTTCTCACAGATATTCGGCTTTATTTTATCATACAGATAACACACAGGACATACACGGAGGTGACGCCGGTGGCACCCGGCCTTGCTCAAGATGAGGTGTAAACTACTATATATTCTAATCCCATACAAATAGCAGCAGCAGTATACAGATAGAACTGGGAGGGGAGGTGTATAACTACTATATATCCTGATCCCATTGAGATAGCAGCAGCAGTATACAGATAGAGCTGGAGGAGAGGTGTATAACTACTATATATCCTGATCCCATTGAGATAGCAGCAGCAGTATACAGATAGAGCTGGAGGGGAGGTGTCTAACCACTATATATTCTGATCCCATACAAATAGCAGCAGCAGTATACAGATAGAACTGGGAGGGGAGGTGTCTAACTACTATATATCCTGATCTCATAGAGATAGCAGTAGTATACAGATAGAGGGGAGGTATATAACTACTATATATACTGCTGGGAGGGGAGAGTTCTGGGATCCAGTAGGAAGGATCTGGTGGGTTATAATGTCAATCTGTAGGAAGTCTGACATCCTATCACTTACATTAAGCACAGTAACCTTTTTTGAGTCAGGCTGCTGATCACATGACCAGGTTAGAGTAATGAATGGAATGTATAACTAATGATGGTGAGTGTTCATAATATGGGCAATTAAAAAAATCCTGGAGTGCGTCTAAGTAGTCACTCTGTGTCGGGCATTACACGACTTAGCCAAGAATGCTGTTCGTATTCGGAAAGAAGGCGCTAATCCCTGTGGATCTAGTAATCTCCAGAGGAGAAGCAGAGTATTCCGACCGGTCACTGTCACATAGTAAGCGTCGCCTTTGTGCCTTTCTGCTCTGTTCATTGGCATCAACAGGAGAACATTGTGTCCCCGCAAAAAAAACCTACAGTGTTACACCACGACCGATACCTGTGCCAGAGACCATTAGGAGTCTACTAGAGTCCCAAGGGGATGGTAAGATGTACAAAGGATCACAAAACAATGTCCTAGCTAATCCACAGGATTAACAAACCATCAGAAAGGTAAAAACAGCTTTTCTAAAAATATACCGCAATGCAATGGGACAGAATTTATTTTTACTTATTGTAAACAATTGGTTAATGTATTATTATAGTATTTTATTTCTGCACCAAACTGCCCTGCCAGAACCAGGCCTCAAAGGGTTTGTCCCACCATTAAAGGGTACCTTTCATCAAAAAAAAAATACTTTTGATGTATTATAGATTAATGTATGCAGAATAACTTTCCAATTACATGTTATTAAAAAATATGCTTCTTTCTATTTCATTTTCCACTTTGAAAAAATGACCACTAGGGGTCTCCCTACCCAGGGCCAGATTAAGGCTGCCTGGAAGGCGGAGCACTTCATTATGATGCGCTCCCCAGTATAGTTCTCCCCACATTAGGTGCAGTATAGTTCTCCCACATTAGGTGCAGTATAGTTCCCCACATTAGGGGCAGTATAGTTCTCACCACATTAGGTGCAGTATAGTTCCCCCACATTAGGTGCAGTTTAGTTCCCCACATTAGGTGCAGTATAGTTCCCTTACATTAGGTTGTAGTTCCCCACATTAGGGGTGCAGTACAGTTTCCCCACATTAGGTGTGCAGTACAGTTTCCCCACATTAGGTGTGCAGTACAGTCCCCCCACATTAAGTGTGCAGTAAAGTTCCCCCACATTAGGTGTGCAGTACAGTTTCCCCACATTAGTTGTGCCGTAAAGTTCCCCCACATTAGGGGTGCAGTACAGTTCCCCCACATTAGGCGTGCAGTACAGTTTCCCCACATTAGGCGTGCAGTACAGTTCCCCCACATTAGGGGTGCCGTACAGTTCCTCCACATTAGGGGTGCAGTGCAGTTCATCCACATTAGGGGTGCAGTGCAGTTCCCCCACATTAGGGGTGCAGTGCAGTTCCCCCACATTAGGGGTGCAGTACAGTTCCCCCACATTAGGGGTGCAGTACAGTTCCCCCACATTAGGGGTGCAGTACAGTTCCCCCACATTAGGTGCAGTACAGTTCCCCCACATTAGGTGCAGTACAGTTACCCCACATTAGGTGCAGTACAGTTCCCCCACATTAGGTGCAGTATAGTTCTCCCCACATTAGGTGCAGTATAGTTCCCCACATTAGGTGGCAGTATAGTTCTCCCCACATTAGGTGGCAGTATAGTACCCCCACATTAGGTGGCAGTATAGTTCCCCCACATTAGGTGGCAGTATAGTTCCCCCACATTAGGTGACAGTATAGTTCCCCCACATTAGGTGCAGTACAGTTCTCCCACATTAGGTGCAGTACAATTCCCCCCATTAGGTTCAGTACAGTTCCCCCATTAGGTGCAGTATAGTTACCCCACATTAGGTTCAGTACAGTTCCCCACATTAGGTGCAGTATAGTTCCCCACATTAGGTGCAGTACAGTTCCCCCACATTAGATGCAGTATAGTTCCCCTACATTAGGTGCAGTATAGTTCCCCCCATTAGGTGCAGTACAGTTCCCCCACATTAGGTGCAGTTCAGTTCCCCAACATTAGGTGCAGTTCAGTTCCCCCACATTAGGTGCAGTACAGTTCCCCCACATTAGGTGCAGTATAGTTCCCCACATTAGGTGCAGTATAGTTCCCCCCACATTAGGTGCAGTATAGTTTCCCACATTAGGTGCAGTATAGTTCCCCCACATTAGGTGCAGTATAGTTCCCCCACATTAGGTTGGCAGTATAGTTCCCCGCATAAGGTACAGTATAGTTCCCCACATTAGGTGCAGTATAGTTCGCCCACATTAGACATACAGCCTTCAGCCATATACAGTGTATGGCTGGAGGCTGTATGCTTGTTTACTGCCCCACTTCAGTGTTCCGACCACTGCTCCTCCGGTCCGGGGTCACCATCTACTGCTATGGCCTATGGGCCATAGAAGTAGGTCCCGGGACCGGAGAGGAGCGGTGGTCAGAACACTGAAGATGACGTGCTGGTGAGTGGTGACTTACCATACCCGCGCATCCTCCTCACTGCTCCGCTCTGCTCTTCTATGGGCACACGCATGGGACATCAGTAATGTCCCTGCGTGCGCTACCTCCAGGCAGCCCCTGCTTTTTAAAAGTTAATGCAGGGCCGCAGAGAGGTAACAGGGACATCCTTGTGTCCTGAAAAGATTTCTCGGGACACAGGGATGTCCCGAATGTGACGGGGGCCCCATGCGGGCACGGGGCCCGGAGCAGGCGCTCCAGGAGCGCCAATGATGATCCGGCCCTGTTTCTACCAGTCCTGGCCACAAGCCTTTTTTTTTATTATAGATTTCAGACTCATGCTAGAGTCGTAAATCTCAGAATGCAGCCGGGACACAGACAAGCTCAGCACTGCTTCCTGGCTCCCGTTACGCCTCCTCCCATAGACATGAATGGAGGGGGGGGGGGGGGGGGGGGGTTATAGTTGTCAGTCATCTGGCAAGAAGCGGAATTTGTTCCATGCACCGGATGACTGGGATGCCGCAGAGGAGATCACAGGGGTCCCCAGCAGCGGGACCCCCACAGTTAGACATCTTATCCCCTATCCTTTGTCCTGTCCTGCTGCAGGATAGAACAGTCCCGCGACACACCTAGGGACTGTCACCGACACACAAATGTGCCTCAGCACCCACTTTGTAAAGCCCTTAATAAGTTAGGTACCTAAATGTATTTCCAATGTGTCTCACTCATCTAGATCTTTGCTTTCTGACCATAAATAAATAAAATCTAGTTTTTATTCAACCAGTACAGACCGGAGACGTCTCACAGCTGAGGTTTGGCACAATGTGTCCAGGTAATCCTAGCGTGAGATAGACCAATGTGTCCTGGCAGTGCCCTACATTGTATCGGTGCTGGTATTAGAGCTGTCACCCTGGAGTCAGGACATTTCGCTCACAGAGGATTATCTCTAGACTGGTCGAATCTCAGCAAAGTGAGAAGTGTTTGGGTTGTGGGACTATTCAGCTATTCCGCCCAATAGCATAGAGATCTTTACAAATATTAAACCCTTATTTTTATTATTTTAAAGGGGTACTCTGCTGGAAAACTTTTTTTTATCAACTGGCGCTAGAAAGTTATACAGATTTGTAAATTACTCCTATTTAAAAATCTTAATCCTTCCAGTACTTATGAGCTGCTGTATACTACAGAGGAAGTTGTGTAGTTCTTTCCAATCCGACCACAGTGCTCTCTGCTGACCCCTCTGTCCATGTCAGGAACTGTCCAGAGTAGAAGCAAATCCCCATAGCAAACCTCTCCTGCTCCGGTCAGTTTCTGACACGAACAGAGGTGGCAACAGAGAGCACTGTGATCAGACTGGAAAGAACTACACAACTTCCTCCGGAGCATACAGCAGCTGATAAGTATTGGAAGGATTAAGATTTTTAAATAGAAGTCATTTACAAATCTGTTTAACTTTCTGGCACCAGTTGATTAAAAAAAAATGTTTACCCATTCAATACGCAGCGATACCAGTTATATATCTTTGTTTTATTTTATTTTTTTCATTTTTTTTTATTTGTAAAATGAGAAAAGGGGATGATTTTTTGTTGATTGGAGGAAGGGATTATTTATATTTTTAAAACTTTGTTTTCTTTTTATATTATTTACTATTTATTATTATTTATTTATATTTATTTATATTATTTATATTTTTAAAAATTTGTTTTCTTTTTATATTATTTACTATTTATTATTATTTCAGATGACTTCTTACAGCAATCTACAAGCGACAATCTACTTTTGTAGTCTGCCAGAAGGCAGAGTATAAAGGAAGATCCCCCTGAGAGCAGCATAGAGGAGATAAGGAGATCTCCGGCCACCATCATTACTCATCGGACCCCTGCAGCCCCGCTGTGGGTGGTCCGATGAGTTTAGCCAAAGCCTGGAATTGCTTTAGATGCCGTAAACAGCATTGATCACGGCATCTAAAAGGGTAATGGCAAGCATTAGAATAGCGTCGAGGTCCCAGCTGCTGATAGTTCCTGCACCTGCTTCATGTTCATGACGTAATTGTACATTACAGTGCGCTAAGAACCAGGGTCTTCAAGGGTTAAAGGGGTACTCCGCCCCTAGACATCGTGGGGGTCCCGCCGCTGGGTACCCCTACGATTTCCCTGCTGCACCCAGCGTTCTTTAAGAGTGTTGGGTGCAGCGCCAGAGGCTCGTGACGTCACGGCCATGCCCCCTCAATGCAAGTCTATGGGAGGGGGCGTGACGGCCGTCACGCCCCCTCCCATAGACTTGCATTGAGGGGGCATGGCCTTGACGTCACGAGCGTGGCATGGCCTTGACGTCCTGAGCCTCCGCCCTGCATCGCCAATCATTCGTCACCGAGCTTAGGCACGGTCCCAAGCTGGCCGCACTCGGTATGAAGATTCCGTAGTGTGAACCTAGCCTTAATATGAAAAAAAAAAATTCCACCAGTGTACCCCTTTACTTCTCCATCCACCAACGCCCCAGTGACACCATGCTGTGTTTGTACTAAAGTACTAGGGTGAAGCATCCTTAAAGGGGTCATCCAGGAAAAAACTTTTTCTTCACATATCAACTGGCTCCAGAAAGGTAAACAGATTTGTAAATTATCAATACAGTGGAGAATTAGAAAAACATCGGCACTCACCGGTCTTCTCTTAAAAAGCTTCTTTATTGATACATACTCACAACATGAAATGCAGTCAGGGAGACGGATCTGTGCAGGGGTGGCCTACTACTTACCCCCCCTGCACAGATCCCTCTCCCTGACTGCATTTTATGTTGTGAGTATGTATCAACAAAGAAGCTTTTTAAGAGAAGACCGGTGAGTGCCGATGTTTTTCTAACTCTCCACTGTATTGAAGATCTGAACTTTGCCACTACATCAGAGCACCACCACATCTCTACAGGTTTGTCCTAGTCGAACGTCCGTCTCACAGTCCAGCTTAGCCAGTAGTAGCAGTGCCGAATATCACATCTTCGCTTTGAGATTTGTAAATTACTTCTATTAAAAAAAATCTTAATCCTTTCAGTACTTATGAGCTTCTGAAGTAGAGTTGTTCTTTTCTGTCTAAGTTCTCTCTGATGACACGTGTCTCGGGAACCGCCCAGTTTAGAAGAGGTTTGCTATGGGGATTTGCTTCTAAACTGGGCGGTTCCCGAGACACGTGTCATCAGATTGCACTTAGACAGAAAAGAACAACTCAACTTCAGAAGCTCATAAGTACTGAAAGGATTGAGATTTTTTAATAGAAGTAATTTACAAATCTGTTTAACTTTCTGGAGCCAGTTGATATTTAAATAATTTATTTTTTTTCCTGGATAACCCCTTTAATCGTTGACAAAACCTAAGATAAATTTCAGGCTAACTTCGATTCCCTCTACACATGTAGCCAAGCTGGAGTAAACAATCATTACTCCACATTAATGGGGCAGAACCTAGAAACAACCATCCTGCCAACACTAAACAGTATATATAGAAGGTGACACATTTTACATCATTTCAGGAGCACAACTGGTCACGTGATCTTGCCAAAAGGTCACATTGACAGAGCTTGGACCGCCGTCAATAGAGAAAGCTCCTGAGCGTCAAACTCCTTCAGCGCTAACAGATTTCCGTGAGTGAAAATGTCTGGCAAAATTTCCTAAACAAAGGGCCCCTTTAAATCAATGATGTTTTTGTTAGAATGTTTTGTCAAATTTCCAGTAAGAGAAACCTTCGCGTAGCCAGAAAAGATTCTGTAAGGTATCAAAGCTCCTTCGATCGGTAAATTGGAACTCTGACATGGACATGGATCTACAGCCAAAGTGGAAAGGTCATTATTTATCTGGATAAACCCCATAAACTCACAATCTGTTATATAAGGATCCTTCTAGAAGATGATGTAAATAACTTAAGATTCGGGTTGAGCCGCCTTCTCTCATTGGTTGACTGAAGCCAACCAGGACATGAAGAATTACGAGAACATTACATACTGAAACGACCAACCTTGAAGGTTCCATCCGGGGACACGATATAAAAGTGACTTAACCTGGTGAGACTCCAGGGAGCACTAAATGTGTACAAAGTGCCTTAAGAAAAAAGTGCAGATAGCTTGAGCAAATTTTGGACTGTTCTCACCTTTAATACATCGGTAAATACAATATTTTTTCTCTAAGCTCTACCTCAACCCTAAGTCAACAGCCAAGGAGTATACAGGGATATACAGTACTGCTAACATATTGCACAGTGTGATCCGGAGAGGCATATTTATACAGAATACTCAATATATTAAAGAGTACCTGTCACCAAATTAAAGGGTAAACTTTTGATATATTATAGATTAATGTATGCAGAATAACTTTACAATTGCATGTTATTAAAAAATCTGCTTCTTTCTATTTAATTTTCCACTTTGAAGAAATGACCACTAGGGGTCTCCCTACCAGTCCTGGCAGCAAGCATTTCAGACTCGTGCTGGAGTCCTAAACACTACAAGCTGCCAGTCTGCTTTGTTCACAAAGGAGAACACTCAGAGCTGCCAGCCTGCTTTGTTCACAGCCTGTTTGGCTGTGAACAAAGCAGGCTGGCAGCTCTGAGTGTTTAGGACTCCAGCATGAGTCAGAAATGCTTGCTGACAGGACTGATCGGGAAAAATACAATAGAAAGAAGCATATTTTTCATTAACATGCTATTGGAAAGTGATTCAACATTCATTAATCTAAAATATATCAAAAGTTTATTTGATGAGAGGTACCCTTTAAACTTCTAATATAGTGTTCCTTGTGTAATGAGCAGACACTTTCCCATTCACTTGCTTTTAAAATTATCAACAGAAATATGTTTAAAATGTATTAGAAAAAAACAGCCACTAGGTGGCTCTGTTCTGTTTCCTGCCACAATTAATACAGTGAGTTTGGTCATTAATACAGTGAGTTTGGTCTCCTCCAGGTCTGGCAGGAGACCAAACTCAGGAAGTGTTTCTCTGCACGTAGCTTGATTGACAGCTGAACAGAAAGTGAAAGCTCCACAGATTATCACAGAAAGCTGCACAGACTGAAACCTGCAGGAGAGCCTCACTGATAGCAACACAGACTGAAACATGCACAGAGCCTGAGGTCTTCTATTCATCACAACACTGCAACATGTGAGGGCGGAAGTTGTCCCCCAGCAGGCTTCAGTGATGTCATACCTGCTGGAAAACACCCACTTTCTCCTGCTGGGAAATTGCAAAATGTGAGCAAGAAAAAAGGTAAGATATACAGCTTTTTAAAACTTTGACATTTTTTTTTAAGGGCTGGAGGGGTGTTAGGAGAAGTTAGGGAACATAGCCTGAGTTAGTTTAAAACAGTTTATTTGGTGACAGGTGCTCATTAAATAACCTCCTATAGACTGAAAGAACAAAAGTCCAGCCACAGCAAATAGACAGAATGGAGGTCTATGACTTCTATAGGTACATTGTCATGTGTCTAGTAATTACGACAGCTAACTGAAGGGGCGCTGAGATTCCTAAGGGTCCTTTAAAGAGAAAGTGACAGCTATTTCACCTGCACTAAGTCCAATATACTGGGTAATAGTGCGGGTGAATGGCTCTAAGAAGAAGGGTAACTTACGGTCTTAGGTTAGGTAAGTCCTAAGTTCTGTCCGTTACAATTGCATTGCCATTGCGCTCCAGTGCGCAATGGAGTTGGGGAGCCGGCTCTCCCAACTCCCCCGCCTCATCAATATTCCGGTATGTGACAAGGACCTACGTGGGGGTGGATGATGGGGCAGGTGCTGGATGAGCACTCTCCCCCCCCCCCCCCTCTTCAGTGACAGGAGAGACGGGGGTCGGGGGGATTGGGGAGAAGATCGCTCATACAGAGGTGAGGTAGATGCTGATCTCTGCTGTGAATGATGGTGGATCCACTATTATCTCACTACTGGTGTCACCTTTTACTGTGCTTAGAGGAGAAAGACATTACCGGAAATGATTGTACAGAACCACAAGTCTCAGCTTAGGAGCATTTTCAGGATTATTATAAACTATAGATAGTAAAATGAAAAATTATTACCATAAAAAAAAAAACTTAATTTAACCCCTTAAGGACCAAGGACATACAGGTACGTCCTTGGTCCTGCTCCCGTGATATAACGCGGGGTTTCCCGCATCATATCACGGCGGGCCCGGAGTCATAGTGAAGCCGGGACCCGCCGCTATAAGCGCGCAGCGGCTAAAAGTGAAAGTAAAAGCTGACGGTTAACTCAGTGGGCTGTTCGGGATAGCCGCGGCGAAATTACGGCATCCCGAACAACTTACAGGACAGCGGGAGGGCCCCTACCTGCCTCCTCGCTGATCGATCGCCGAATGACTGCTCAGTGCCTGAGATCCAGGCATGAGCAGTCAAGCGGCAGAATCATCGATCACTGGTTTCCTATGAGAAACCATTGATCAATGTAAAAGATCAGTGCGTATAACAATGCAAAAAAAAAAGTGAATAAAGATCATTTAACCCCTCCCCTATTAAAAGTTTGATTCACCCCCCTTTTCCCATAAAAAAAAACCACAGTGTAAATAAAAATAAACATATATGGTATCACCGCGTGCGGAAATGTCCGAATTATAAAAATATATCATTAATTAAACCGCTCGGTCAATGGCGTGCGCGCAAAAAAAATCCAAAGTCCAAAATAGTGCATTTTTGGTCACTTTTTATATCATTTAAAAATGAATAAAAAGTGATCAATAAGTCCAATCAATGCAAAAATGGTACCATTAAAAACTTCAGATCACGGCGCAAAAAATTAGCCCTCATACCGCCCCATACACAGAAAAATAAAAAAGTTATAGGGGTCAGAAGATGACAATTTTAAACGTATTAATTTTCCTGCATGCAGTTATTATTTTTTCCAGAAGTCCGACAAAATCAAACCTATATAAGTAGGGGATCATTTTAATCGTATGGACCTACAGAATAAAGAGAAGGTGTCATTTTTACCAAAAAATTTACTACGTAGAAACGGAAGCCCCCAAAAGTTACAAAACGGCGTTTTCTTTTCAATTTTGTCGCACAATGATTTTTTTCCCCATTTCATCGTAGATTTTTGGGCAAAATGACTGACGTCATTACAAAGTAGAATTGTTGGCGCAAAAAATAAGCCATGATATGGATTTTTAGGTGCAAAATTGAAAGAGTTATGATTTTTTAAAGGCAAGGAGCAAAAAACGAAAATGCAAAAACGGAAAAAACCCCGGTCCTTAAGGGGTTAAGTCCAAGGGCATTTTCTGATAACACATTCTTTTTAATTAATAGACCAGTGTTTCCCAACCAGAGCGCCTCCAGCTGTTGCATAACTACAACTTCCAGCATGCCCAGACAGCCAAAGGCTGGGAGTTGTAGTTTTGCAACATCTGGTAGCTCACTGGTTGGGATAGACTAATCATATAAACCAACTGAATGTAAAACACAGTAAATATACCTATGTTTAAGGAGTTAAAGGGGTACTTGAGAGGAAAAAGAAAGTCGCAAATTAACTGGTAACAGAGCCTTAAAGGGGTATTCAGATGGAAAACATTTTTTTTAAATCAACTGGTGCCAGAAAGTTACAAACAGATTTGTAAATGACTTCCATTAAAAAATCCTAATCCTTCCAGTACTTATCAGTTGCTGTATGCTCCATGGGAAGTTGTGTAGTTCTTTCCAGTCTGACCACAGTGCTCTCTGCTGCCACATCTGTCCATGTCAGGAACTGTCTGGAGCAGGAAAGGTTTGCTATTGGGATTTGCTCCTACTCTGGACAGTTCCTAAAATGGACAGAGGTGCCAGCAGGAAAGAACTGTAGTCAGACTGGAAAGAACTACACAACTTCCTGTGGAGCATACAGCAGCTGATAAGTACTGGAAGGATTAGGATTTTTATATAGGTAATAGAAGTAATTTACAAATCTGTTTAACTTACTGGCACCAGTTGATTTGAAGACATTTCCCCCCCCACTGGAGTACTCCTTTAACCCCTTAAGGACTCAGGGTTTTTCCGTTTTTGCACTTTCGTTTTTTCCTCCTTACCTTTTAAAAATCATAACCCTTTCAATTTTCCACCTAAAAATCCATATTATGGCTTATTTTTTGCGTCACCAATTCTACTTTGCAGTGACATTAGTCATTTTACCCAAAAATCCACGGCGAAACGGAAAAAAAATCATTGTGCGACAAAATCGAAAAAAACGCCATTTTGTAACTTTTGGGGGCTTCCGTTTCTACGCAGTGCATATTTTGGTAAAAATTACACCTTATCATTATTCTGTAGGTCCATACGATTAAAATGATACCCTACTTATATAGGTTTGATTTTGTCGCACTTCTGGAAAAAATCATAACTACATGCAGGAAAATTTATACGTTTAAAAATGTCATCTTCTGACCCCTATAACTTTTTTATTTTTCCACATACGGGGCGGTATGAGGACTCATTTTTTGCGCCATGATCTGAAGTTTTATTGGTATGATTTTTGTTTTGATCGGACTTTTTGATCACTTTTTATTCATTTTTTTAATGGTATAAAAAGTGACCAAAATACGCTTTTTTTGGACTTTGGAGTTTTTTTGCGCGTACGCCATTGACCGTGCGGTTTAATTAATGATATATTTTTATAGTTCGGACATTTACGCACGCGGCGATACCACATATGTTTATCTTTTTTTTTTTTACACTGTTTTATTTTTTTTATGGGAAAAGGGGGGTGATTCAAACTTTTATTAGGGAAGGGGTTAAATGACCTTTATTAACACTTTTTTTTTACATTTTTTTTTGCAGTGTTATAGGTCCCATAGGGACCTATAACACTGCACACACTGATCTCTTATACTGATCATTGTTATCCCATAGGGACCTATAACACTGCACACACTGATCTCTTATACTGATCATTGTTATCCCATAGGGACCTATAACACTGCACACACTGATCTTTGATCCTGATCACAGGCATGTATTAACACGCCTGTGATCAGCATTATCGACGCTTGACTGCTCCTGCCTGGATCTCAGGCACGGAGCAGTCATTCGTCGATCGGACACCGAGGAGGCAGGTAAGGGCCCTCCCGGTGTCCGATCAGCTGTTCGGGACGCCACGATTTCACCGTGGCGGTCCCGAACAGCCCGACTGAGCAGCCGGGATACTTTCAGTTTCACTTTAGAAGCGGCGGTCAGCTTTGACCGCCGCTTCTAAAGGGTTAATACCGCACATCGCCGCGATCGGCGATGTGTGGTATTAGCCGCGGGTCCCGGCCGTTGATGAGCGCCGGGACCGAAGCGATATGATGCAGGATCGCGGCGCTTCATATCGCGGGAGCCGGCGCAGGACGTAAATATACGTCCTGCGTCGTTAAGGGGTTAAAGGGGTACTCCCATGGAAAACTTATTTTTTTTTTTTTTAAATCAACTGGTGCCAGAAAGTTAAACAGATTTGTAAATCACTTCTATTAAAAAAATCTTAATCCTTCCAGTACTTTTTAGAATCTGTATACTAAAGAGAAATCCAAAAAATAAATGCATTTCCTCTGTCATGACCACAGTGCTCTCTGCTGTCCATTTTAGTAACTGTCCAGAGCAGCATATGTTTGCTATGGGGATTTTCTCCTGCTCTGGACAGTTCCTAAAATGGACAGCAGAGAGCACTGTGGTCATGACATCAGACGAAATGCATTTTTTTTTGGATTTCTCTTTAGTATACAGCCCTTAAAAAGTACTGGAAGGATTAAGATTTTTTAATAGAAGTGATTTACAAATCTGTTTCACTTTCTGGCACCAGTTGATTAAAAAAAAAAAAAAAAAAGGTTTTCCATGGGAGTACCCCTTTAAACACTTAAAAGCCTGGGAATTCTGTCTACTATGTCCATTTCATATAGAAAATGATACAATTATATTTGTTTGTGATTTCAGTACTATATCTACATCAACAATGAATTTTACGGTGATTTCTGGTCTCTCTGTATTGTCCTGGATATCAAGCTCCGCTGGCTGCAAAATCCTCTCTGGCCTTCCAAAAAGTAACTGGAGGAAATAAAGACCTTAATGTGCAAATAGGATTTGCAAACAAGCTTGGCCGATGTAGCGCAGGGCAGAGGAGTCTTCTGCGGAACTGAAATATAGAATAAACCATTGGCTGCCGTAACAACAGGAGATTATCTGGCGGCACGAAATACCTTCGTCCCTCACGAGACGCAACCTTGCAGAGAAGCCCGAAGAAAATGTCAAAAAGAGAGAGAGCGCAGGGCACGAAAGTCACATGTCTACTGCCGAGAAGACGGAATTAAGACGAAAAGTAATTAGATTTGAAATGAGTGAGATATTAGCATTAATCTATAATCTCCCATCTACAGGAAATTAACTGAGTGTACAAGAGCTTTAAAGGGGTACTCCGGCCCTAAGACATCTTATCCCGGGGGTCCCCCCGCTATGTTGCATTCGGCACCCACCTCTTTGCGCTGCACGCCGCGCTGCGGCGTGCAGCTCAAAGAGATGGGTGCCGAATGCAAGATTGCGGGGGTCCCCAACGGCGGGACCCCCGCGGTCAGACATCTTATCCCCTATCCTTTGGATAGGGGATAAGATGTCTTAGAGCCGGAGTATCCCTTTAATCGTGCAGCTCAAAGAAGTGGGTGCCGAATGCAAGATTGCGGGGGTCCCCAGCGGCGGGACCCCGCGGTCAGACATCTTATCCCCTATCCTTTGGATAGGGGATAAGATGTCTTAGGATCGGATTGCCCCTTTAATCGTGCAGCTCAAAGAGGTGGGTGCCGAATGCAATATTGTGGGGGTACCCAGCGGCGGGACCCCAGCGGTCAGACATCTTATCCCCTATCCTTAGGATAGGGGATAAGATGTCTTAGGGCCGGAGTACCCCTTTAATCGTGCAGCTCAAAGAGGTGGGTGCCGAATGCAAGATTGCAGGGGTCCCAAGCGGCGGGACCCCCGCGGTCAGACATCTTATCCCCTAGCCTTTGGATAAGATGTCTTAGGGTCGGATTGCCCCTTTAATCGTGCAGCTCAAAGAGGTGGGTGCTGAATGTAATATTGTGGGGGTCCCCAGCGACGGGACCCCTGCGGTCAGACATCTTATCCCCTATCCTTTGGATAGGGGAAAAGATGTCTTAGGGCCGGAGTGCCCCTTTAATCGTGAAGCTCAAAGAGGTGGGTGCCGAATGCAATATTGTGGGGGTCCCCAGCGGCAGGACCCCAGCGGTCAGACATCTTATCCCCTATCCTTTGGATAGGGGATAAGATGTCTTAGGGCCAGAGTACCCCTTTAATCTTGCAGCTCAAAGAGGTGGGTGCCGAATGCAAGATTGCAGGGGTCCCAAGCGGCGGGACCCCCACAGTCAGACATCTTATCCCCTAGCCTTTGGATAGGGGATAAGATGTCTTAGGGCCAGAGTACCCCTTTAATCGTGCAGCTCAAAGAGGTGGGTGCCGAAGGCAAGAGTGCGGGGGTCCCCAGCGGTCAGACATCTTATCCCCTATCCTTCGGATAGGGGATAAGATGTCTTAGGGCTGGAGTACCCCTTTAATCGTGCAGCTCAAAGAGGTGGGTGCCGAATGCAAGATTGCGGGGGTCCCCAGCGGTGGGACCCCCGCGGTTAGACATCTTATCCCCTAGCCTTATCCCCTAGCCTTTGAGACCTGGGGCTATAGGCACCAGACCCTGGGCTACAGCCCCCTTAGCTCCCCCCCTAGCACCGCCCCTGAGTGGCAGTATAAGGTCTAATGTGGTGTTGCTTTCCCTTGTACTGGAAATAGGTGCCAATTCGGAAGCATTTCTGCTCTATTTACCATGGAGTAGAAAGGAAATCTTTCTCACTTAACTCCCTAGTGTGAACATACCCTTGTAAAATTTTCTTCATCGAGATGTCCAGGTCCCAAACCTTTTGTACCTAGTGAGGCACGTTCAACTTTGAGTGATGGTCAAGAGCGAGACTAAACTCAAACGTGAAGGCGAGACCTAGTAAGGTGCGGTTCACATCATGATTTGATAATGGGTTCAGGATATTCGGAGGCATCCAGGAACAATTTAACAAAGTACAAGCATAATGTTGATCTTATGTATATTACAAAACAAAGAAGGAGTTGTGCACGTACGGAGCCGGTATCAGTTGTCACGATGCCGGCTGGCAGGAGGTGGATCCTCTGTGCCAGAGAGGGATGGCGAGGACCGTGCTAGTGGACCGGTTCTAAGACACTACTGGTTTTCACCAGAGCCCGCCGCAAAGCGGGATGGTCTTGCTGCGGCGGTAGTGACCAGGTCGTATCCACTAGCAACGGCACCTCTCTGGCTGCTGAAGATAGGCGAGGTACAAGGGAGTAGGCAGAAGCAAAGTCGGACGTAGCAGAAGGTCGGGGGCAGGCGGCAAGGTTCGTAGTCAGGGGAGATAGCAATAGTTCTGGTACACAGGGTATAAACACACAAAGAACGCTTTCACTGGCACTAAGGCAACAAGATCCGGCAAGGGAGTGCAAGGGAGGAGACTAGATATAAGCAGGGAACAGGTGGGAACCAATTAAGCTAATTGGGCCAGGCACCAATCATTGGTGCACTGGCCCTTTAAGTCTCAGGGAGCTGGCGCGCGCGCGCCCTAGAGAGCGGAGCCGCGCGCGCCAGCACATGACCGCAGGAGACGGGAACGGGTAAGTGACCTGGGATGCGACTCGCAAGCGGGCGCGTCCCGCTGTGCGAATCGCATCCCCAACGGCCATGGCAGAGCAGCGCTCCCGGTCAGCGCTGACCGGGGAGCTGCAGGGAGAAGGACGCCGTGAGCGCTCCGGGGAGGAGCGGGGACCCGGAGCGCTAGGCGTAACAGTACCCCCCCCCTTAGGTCTCCCCTTCTCTTTATCGGGTAACTGCCTCCCCTGGGATGAGGACACCGGGAAAGGATGGAGGGATTCCTCAACGGCAGGCAGAACCGCAGGAGTAGGAATGGGGAGAGAGGGCAGAGGGCGGGACCTGGCACGGGGCAGTGTGACACCAGGACGAGGGCCATGAGGGGACACAGAAGCTTGCCTGATGGAACTGGGAGGGGGGGAGGGGCATTTCCTGTGGCAGGCAGAGTCCTTAATGACCTTAGGGGGACCAGATACAGGAGGAACCACAGAGTTACGGCAAGGGTTACTGGGAACCGGTTTTAGACAGTTCTTGGAACAAGAGGACCCCCAACTCTTGATCTCCCCAGTGGACCAATCCAGGGTTGGGGAATGAAGTTGAAGCCAGGGAAGTCCAAGGAGAATTTCCGAGGTGCAATTGGGGAGGACCAAAAGTTCAATCCTCTCGTGGTGAGATCCGATGCTCATAAGAAGGGGCTCCGTGCGGAAACGTATGGTACAGTCCACCCTGGCTCCGTTGACCGCGGAAATGTGGAGTGGCTTGACAAGACGGGTCACCGGAATCCGGAATTTATTCACAAAGGAGTCCCGAATAAAATTCCCAGAAGCTCCAGAGTCCAGGCAGGCCACGGCTGAGAGGGGAGAGCTGGCTGAAGTGGAAATCCGAACAGGTACCGTGAGACGTGGAGAAGCCGACTTGGCATCAAGAGACGCCACACCCACGAGAGCTGAGTGCGAGCGTGCGTTTCCCAGACGTGGAGGACGGATTGGGCAATCCACCAGAAAATGTTCAGTACTGGCACAGTACAAACAAAGATTCTCTTCCTTACGGCGATTCCTCTCTTCCAGGGTCAGGCGAGACCGATCCACTTGCATGGCCTCCTCGGCGGGAGGCCTAGGCGCAGATTGCAGTGGAGACTGTGGGAGAGGTGTCCAGAGATCTAAGTCCTTTTCCTGGCGGAGCTCTTGATGCCTCTCAGAAAAACGCATGTCAATGCGAGTGGCTAGATGAATGAGTTCATGCAGGTTAGCAGGAGTCTCTCGTGCGGCCAGAACATCCTTAATGTTGCTGGATAGGCCTTTTTTAAAGGTCGCGCAGAGAGCCTCATTATTCCAGGATAGTTCAGAAGCAAGAGTACGGAATTGTACGGCGTACTCGCCAACGGAAGAATTACCCTGGACCAGGTTCAGCAGGGCAGTCTCAGCAGAAGAGGCTCGGGCAGGTTCCTCAAAGACACTTCGAATTTCCGAGAAGAAGGAGTGTACAGAGGCAGTGACAGGGTCATCGCGGTCCCAGAGCGGTGTGGCCCATGACAGGGCTTTTCCAGACAGAACGCTGACTACGAAAGCCACCTTAGACCTTTCAGTGGGAAACAGGTCCGACATCATCTCCAGATGCAGGGAACATTGGGAAAGGAAGCCACGGCAAAACTTAGAGTCCCCATTAAATTTGTCCGGCAAAGACAGGCGGAGGCTAGGAGTGGCCACTCGCTGCGGAAGAGGTGCAGGAGCTGGCGGAGGAGATGGTTGCTGCTGCTGTAGCTGAGACTGAATCTGCTGTAGCTGCGACTGGAGTTGCTGAGTCATGGTGGTCAAGTACGACAGCTGGTGATCTTGTTGGGCAATCTGTCGGGCTTGCTGGGCGACCAGTGTGGGGAGGTCGGCGACAACAGGCAGAGGAACTTCAGCGGGATCCATGGCCGGATCTACTGTCACGATGCCGGCTGGCAGGAGGTGGATCCTCTGTGCCAGAGAGGGATGGCGAGGACCGTGCTAGTGGACCGGTTCTAAGACACTACTGGTTTTCACCAGAGCCCGCCGCAAAGCGGGATGATCTTGCTGCGGCGGTAGTGACCAGGTCGTATCCACTAGCAACGGCACCTCTCTGGCTGCTGAAGATAGGCGAGGTACAAGGGAGTAGGCAGAAGCAAAGTCGGACGTAGCAGAAGGTCGGGGGCAGGCGGCAAGGTTCGTAGTCAGGGGAGATAGCAATAGTTCTGGTACACAGGGTATAAACACACAAAGAACGCTTTCACTGGCACTAAGGCAACAAGATCCGGCAAGGGAGTGCAAGGGAGGAGACTAGATATAAGCAGGGAACAGGTGGGAACCAATTAAGCTAATTGGGCCAGGCACCAATCATTGGTGCACTGGCCCTTTAAGTCTCAGGGAGCTGGCGCGCGCGCGCCCTAGAGAGCGGAGCCGCGCGCGCCAGCACATGACCGCAGGAGACGGGAACGGGTAAGTGACCTGGGATGCGACTCGCAAGCGGGCGCGTCCCGCTGTGCGAATCGCATCCCCAACGGCCATGGCAGAGCAGCGCTCCCGGTCAGCGCTGACCGGGGAGCTGCAGGGAGAAGGACGCCGTGAGCGCTCCGGGGAGGAGCGGGGACCCGGAGCGCTAGGCGTAACATCAGTGTTGCAAAATGGTTCCTACAAATTGAAAGAAGGCCTTTTGTGTAAGAAGTGGCTGTCAGCCGTAATGAATGGAGATCCCGTGTCCCACTGTTCTACGAAGAGATTTAATTAAACCTTCAAAGTAATTCTGCCATGTGAGCGATGCTGGCATACGACTATGCCCTGTGAGGCTTCGGAAAAGGGCGAGGCCTAATGGTTCCGTCCTTTTCTGTCTAGTACAGGAATACAAATTAGGAGCCGTCACATACCCGGGGTTGTAGGAGGTAACACTGACGCCTTCCATCACCTGGGGCAAAAATGATCCAAATAGGTTCTTACAAGTAAATGTTTAGAGTAGATAAAGTTAACTCAGGAACATGGCCGGTGGCAGAAGATAAGAAACACTCTGCCCAATTCTTTGACAGCTTCGCTGCACGTTGCGAAATGAGGGAGAACGTTTGATCTTTCCTCGTCTACATTTATTGCACGTTAGAAATGTTCTTGCATGAACTTAAGAAAAAAAGAAAAAAAAGAACAAAGAAAAATAAAAATGCTGTGAAAACAAATAGAATAATAAATGACAAGCTTAAAGGGGTTATCCAGGAAAAAACTTTTTTTTTTTATCTATTAACTGGCTCCAGAGAGTTAAACAGATTTGTAAATTACTTCTATTAAAAAATCTTAATCCTTTCAGTACTTATGAGCTTCTGAAGTTTGGGTTGTTCTTTTCTGTCTAAGTGCTATCTGATGACACGTGTCTCGGAAACCGTCCAGTTTAGAAGCAAATCCCCATAGCAAACCTCTTCTAAACTGGGTGGTTCCCGAGACACGTGACATCAGAGAGCACTTAGACAGAAAAGAACAACCTTAACTTCAGAAGCTCATAAGTACTGAAAGGATTAAGATTTTTTAATAGAAGTAATTTACAAATCTGTTTAACTCTCTGGAGCCAGTTGATATATTAAAAAAAGGTTTTTTTTCCTGGATAACCCCTTTAAAAACACATTTTAAAGGGCAAATAAAAGAATATGGTGAATGTCAGAGTAAAAATAGCAAAAGGTTTTTAAGGTGAAGATAGTATTTTTAGGGTTTTGCACCACAAAGGGACCTATTACCTCTCATGACAGGGATATTTTTTAGTAAATACTTGTTTTAGTCTTAAAGGGGTATTCAAGGAAAATGTATTTATTTATTTTATATCAACTGGCTCCAGAAAGGTAAACAGATTTGTAAATGACTTCTATTAAAAAATCTTAATCCTTCCAGTAGTTATCAGCTGTGAAGTTGAGTTGTGTCGTTTCTGTCTGACAACAGTGCTCTCTGCTGACACCTCTGAACAGTTCCTGAGATAGACAGAGTAGGAGCAAATCTCCATAGCAAACCTCTAATGCAACGGATAGTACCTGAGACAGAGAAGTCAGCAGAGAGCACTGTGGTCAGAAAGAAAAGAACAACTCGACTTCAGCAGCTGATAATTACTGGAAGGATTAAGATTTTTTAATAGAAGTAATTTAAAGATCTGTTTAACTTTCTGTAAACATTTTAAGCCCCATTTATTTCACTGGGATTCCGCTACGTTTTTTCGCTTAAAGGGGTACTCCGGTGGACAACTTTTTTTTTTTTTTTAATCAACTGGTGCCAGAAAGTTAAACAGATTTGTAAATGACTTCTATAAAAAAAATCTTAATCCTTCCAGTACTTATTAGCTGCTGAATACTACAGAGGAAATTCTTTTCTTTTTGGAACACAGAGCTCTCTGCTGACATCATGACCACAGTGCTCTCTGCTGACACCTCTGTCCATTTTAAGAACTGTCCAGATTAGGAGAAAATCCCCATAGCAAACATATGCTGCTCTGGACAGTTCCTAAAATGGACAGAGATGTCAGCAGAGAGCACTGTGGTCATGATGTCAGCAGAGAGCTCTGTGTTCCAAAAAGAAAATAATTTCCTCTGTAGTATTCAGAAGCTAATAAGTACTGGAAGGATTAAGATTTTTTTAATAGAAGTCATTTACAAATCTGTTTAACTTTCTGGCACCAGTTGATTTAAAAAAAATAAAAAGTTTTCCACCGGAGTACCCCTTTAATATAAGACTGGTCTTATTGTTTTGTGGAATAACCGCAGCAGAATTGCCCGCCGCAAAGATTCCGCTGTCTGAACGGGGGCTGCGGAATCCCAGTGAAATCGAAGTGAATATCGGTGGAAATTCTGCTGTGTGAACATAACCTTAGGCTGGGTTCACACCACGTTTAGTTAAATACGGTTCCAGTATACGGCTGGGAGGAGGGGTGGGCGGGGCTTAATCGCGGCGCCCGCACTCAGCCATATTCGGGAACCGTATTTAATGCATTTCTATGAGCCGACCGGAGTGAACCGCAGCCTCCGGTCGGCTTCGTTTTCGGCCGTATGCGGTTTCCCGCAGGCAAAAACGTGGTCGACCGCGCTTTTGCCTACGGTCGGGAAACCGCATACGGACGAAAACAAAGCCGACCGGAGGCTGCGGTTCACTCCGGTCGGTTCATAGACATGCATTAAATACGGTTCCCCTATACGGCTGAGTGCGGGCGCCGCGATTAAGCCCCGCCCCCTCCTCCCAGCCGTATACGGGAACCGTATTGAAGAAAATGTGGTGTGAACCCAGCCGTACATAGATAAGTTATACAAAATGTCACATGTTACGAATGGGGTCACATGTTGTTCCCTCCCGACTGAGAAAAGGATGAAGCAAAGAAAAATAAACAATTATATATGCGAAAACGGAGCCAAGATAAATATGCTCCACGGGCGACATCCTTACACCCTACGAGCTGAACTCCCACTCAGAATGGCGCAATGTAGCCCTAGCGCGAGTCACATCTATAGGGCAGATCTGTCACGTTTATTTACTCATTATTCATTCGTTACGACATTTTCATCTTCACATAATGATAATGGGGGGAGATTCATCAAAACCTGTGCAGAGGAAAAGTTGCCCAGTTGCCCATAGCAACCAATCAGATCGCTTCTTTCATTTTTAAAAAGGCCACTGAAAAATGAAAGCAGCGATCTGATTGGTTGCTATGGGCAACTGGGCAACTTTTCCTTTGCACAGGTTTTGATAAATCTCCCCCATCATGTCTTCCTCAATGTTCTATACAGAGTTAAAGGGGTACTCTGACGGAAAACAAAATGTTTAAAATGATCTGACGCCAAAAAGTTGAACAGATTTCTAAATGACTTCTATTTAAAAATCTTAACCCTTGCTTCGAATTTATAAATTACTTAGGCAAGAAAGTGGGAAAGTACTACACCGTAAGGTTAAAGGGGTACTCCGCTGCTCAGCGTTTGGAACAAACTGTTCCGAACGCTGGAACTGGCGCCGGGAGCTCGTGATGTCATAGCCCCGCCGCCTCATGACGTCACACCCCGCCCCCTCAATGCAAGTCTATGGGAGGGTAGCGTGACAAGCTGGCCGGGCATGCTGGGATTTGTAGTTTTTCAACAGCTGGAGGCACACTGTTTGGAAGATACTGACCTAAGGTCTCATGAACCTGTGGGCATTAAAGACACTTTTTGCTGTATCCTTACGGTCTAAGACAGTGGTCTTCAAACTGTGGCCCTCCAGATGTTGCAAAACTACAATTCCCAGCATGCCCGGACAGCCGTTGGCTGTCCGGGCATGCTGGGAGTTGTAGTTTTGCAACATCTGGAGGGCCACAGTTTGAAGACCGCTGGTCTAAGACTTTCATTTTATTTAATACCCACGTCCTTACATAAACCCGACCCTGTGTATAAATAAAATTAAAAAAAAATACTGCAGGATATCCGATTAATGTGAATTAGGCGCATACTCCAGATCATGTGAGACACCAGACCTCAGAAACGTCAAGACTACGGCTTGCTGAGGTCACTCAGGTCATGCAAGAAAAAGACCCCGCTCTACCTTAAAAAAAGCGTAGACTTAACTTATAGGACATAACATCATAACAGTTCATATATTTCTATGTCAGCGTTCCCAAAACTACAACTCCCAGCATGCCCGGACAGCCAAAGGCCTCCCAAAATGTCCTCTTCCAGTGTATACCCACTGGGCGGGCACTGATGTTGGGTTACCCCACAGCTGGATAGCCTATGGGTGTCTGACCCTACTAAAAGTTCATATCTTTCTATGTCAGTGTTTCCCAATCAGTGTGCCTCCAGCTGTTGCAAAATTACAACTCCCAGCACACCTGGAAAGCCAAAAGTCCCCCCAAATTTCCTCTCCTAGTGTATATCCACTGACTTTTCTCCTCTCTGCGGGCACTGTTACCCTACTGTTGGATAGCCTATGGCTGGGTGACCACAAAAGTTCATATCTTTATAGGCCAGTGTCCCTAACCAGTGTGCCTCCAGCTGTTGCAAAACTATAACTCCCAGCAAACCCGGATAGCCAACGGCCTCCCCAAGTTTACTATCCCAGGTTATACCCACTGACCTTTTTTCCTCTGTGTGTGCACTGATGCTGGCTTTCCTTTGGCTCAGTGTTTCCCAACTAGTGTGCCTCCAGCTGTTGCAAAACTACAACTCCCAGCATGCCCGGACAGGCTTTGGGAGCTGTAGTTTTGGAAAACCCTGTTATAAATCCTGAACACAATTTTTGCTTCCTAGTATTTATTGTTTCAATCATGTATTTATAATAAAAAAAATAAATGAATAAATGATTGAATGAATAAATAAATAAAAATAAATACATAGATAAAATTGTACAGAATAAATATTTCTAGTTCATATAAAATATTTCAAATGAAGTTAGAAAACATGTAATTGTCCTCCAGCTTAACAGTTTATATCTTTTTAAAGGGGTACTCCCCTTAAAAATAAATGCATTTTTAAATCAACTGGTGCCAGAAAGTTAAACAGATTTGTAAATTACTTCTATTTAAAAATCTTAATCCTTCCAGTAGTTATCAGCTGTGTATGCTCCAGAGGAAGTTCTTTTCGAATTTCCTTTCTGTCTGACCACAGTGCTCTCTGCTGACACCGCTGTCCATTTCAGGAACGGTCCAGAGTAGAAGCAAATCCCTATATCAAACATATGCTGCTCCAGACAGTTCCTGTCAGTGTTCCCCAACTAGTGTGCCCAACTACAAGTTTTAGTTTGCAACAGCTGGAGACACATTGGTTGGAAAACACTTTTCTATACTATTTAACATGTTTTTAAATGTAGTAAGAAATTGTCCCCGGCTAAACAGTTTATATCTTTTTAAGTCAGTGTTCCCCAACTAGTGTGCCTCCAGCTGTTGCAAAACAACTCCACACATGTCTGGACAGCCAATGGGAATAATTTATTTATTATAAAATAAACAAATAAGTGAATGAAATTAAATAATTATTATTATTAAAAAAATGTATAATTAAATAAATACATACATTTATTATTATTATTATTATTTATTATAAAATAAACAAATGAATAAATAAATAAATAAACAAATAAATAAATAAACAAACAAATAAATACATAGAAAATAAATAAAATTGTACAGTATAAAAATTCCTAGTTCATCTAAAATATCTCAAATGTGGTAAAAAAAAAAAATGCAATTATCCTCCTGCAAAACAGGTCTTTTAAAAAACAAAACAAACAAAAAAAAATGATAATTAGGAATTTCTAGGAAATCGGCTGTGAAAATTGATTTTCTGTCCAAAATACTAGAAAAATAAAACAAGTTTCCAGCAGGAGTCCAATGACAACCCCCCCCCCCCCCCCCAAAAAAAAAAACACAACCAAACAAAAAGGAATTGAACGCGCACATGTCTCACTATTTGTGCCTCTTTTATTCCTAATGCGCTCGAACTGGAATTATACAAACAAGCGCTCAATGGAGGCTCTAGGGTTGTGTTCCTACTAATTGTTCCGCGTTAATAGGATGTCTGCACCCCATATGGGTACAGGACACGTCATGGGATTGTTAACCAGTGTCCAATTTCTATAATAGTTATCTTCCCCGGGATCATGGTATCTCCAATAGCATTAAAGGGGCACTCCGGTGGAAAACAATTATTTTTCATATCAACTGGCTTCAGAAAGTTAAACAGATATGTAAATGACTCCTATTAAAAAAATCTTAATCCTTCCAGTACTTATCAGCTGCTGTATGTTCCAGAGGAAGTTGTTCTTTTCTGTCTGACCACAGTGCTCTCTGCTGACACCTCTGTCCGTGTCAGGAACTGTCCAGAGCACAAGCAAATCCCCATAGCAAACCTATGCTGCTCTGGACAGTTCCTGACACGGACAGAGGTGTCAGCAGAGAGCACTGTGGTCAGACTGGAAAGAACTACATAACTTACTCTGGAACATTCAGCAGCTGATAGGTACTGGAAGGATTAAGGTTTTTTTTTAATAGGAGTAATTTACAAATCTGTAGAACTTTCTGGCACCAGTGGATTTGAATTTTTTTTTTCCACCGGAGTACCCCTTTAAATGAAAACCAGCTGGACTTCTTTGGAATTCTTAAAGGGGCACTCCGCCCCTGAACATCTTATCCCCTATCACAGTGGTCTTCAACCTGCGGACCTCCAGATGTTGCAAAACTACAACTCCCAGCATGCCCGGACAGCCAATGGCTGTCCGGGCATGCTGGGAATTGTAGTTTTGCAACATCTGGAGGGCCACAGTTTGAAGACCACTGTCTTAGACCGTAAGGATACAGCAAAAAGTGTCGTTAATGCCCACAGGTTCATGAGACCTTAGGTCAGTATCTTCCAAACAGTGTGCCTCCAGCTGTTGAAAAACTACAACTCCCAGCATGCCCGGCCAGCTTGTCACGCCCCCTCCCATAGACTTGCATTGAGGGGGCGGGGTGTGATGTCATGAGGGGGCGGGGCTATGACATCACGAGCTCCCGGCACCAATTCCAGCGTTCGGAACAGTTTGTTCCAAACGCTGAGCAGCGGAGTACCCCTTTAACCTTAGGGTGTAGTACTTTCCCACTTTCTTGCCTAAGTAATTTATAAATTCGAAGCAAGGGTTGTAGTTTTGCAACATCTGGAGGTCCGCAGGTTGAAGACCACTGCCCTATAACATTTCTGCACTAATCCTAAAGTCTTTAGTTCAACTCTTTGTTATAATCGATTCTATGGGGGGAGATTTATCAAAACCTGTGTAGAGGAAGAGTAGTGCAGTTGCCCATAGCGACCAATCAGATCGCTTCTTTCATTTTTATAGAGGCCTGTGGAAAATGAAAGAAGCGATCTGATTGGTTGCTATGGGCAACTGCACCACTCTTCCTCTACACAGGTTTTGATAAATATTCCCATATGAGTAATAATTTGAACATGTATATACTTCTACTAAAGACGGTATTCTACAACGTATTCTTCGGAAATCGGCACTAAAGAAGATCATTAAAGGGGTACTCCGGTGGAATTTTTTTTTTTTTTAAATCAACTGGTGCCGGAAAGTTAAACAGATTTGTAAATTACTCCTATTAAAAAATCTTAATCCTTCCAGTACTTATCAGCTGCTGTATAATACAGAGGAAGTTCATTTCTTTTTGAATCTCTTTTCTGTCTGTCCACAGTGCTTTCTGCTGACACCTCTGTCCATTTTAGGAACTGTCCAGAGCAGGAACAATTCCCCATAGCAAACCTCTCCTGCTCTGGACAGTTCCTGACATTAACAGAGATTTTTAAATAGAAGTCATTTACAAATTTGTTTAACTTTCTGGCACCAGTCGATTTAAAAAACAATACAAAAATAGGGAGAAAGAAAAAACCAGCTCACCGCCCTGTAGAGGAGAACCTTCAAATGTCCCATGGGAGGCACGGAAATGATCCAAGCCGCATGCTTGGTGTGAATAGATCCAAAGAAAAAGAGATGCAAAATTCCAGCTCCCAAATAAATAAAAAATATATAAAATGACTAAGAACCATATGGTTCGAAACGCGTCGGCGTTTCCGCTATGCTTTTATAATTCACCTTAGTGGTTTTCAATATATTCATTTTAATTATGTGAAATACATTTTTGGATTTTATATTTTTCCATTTTTTTGGGAGCTGGAATTTTGCAACTCTTTTTCTTTGGATCGATTTTAAAATTTTTTTTTTTTCCAGTGAAGTACCCCTTTAAGTCACCACAGGGGACTATTAAAGGGGTACTCTGCTGCCCTGGAGCTCGAAACATTTTGTTGCGAACGCCCCTCGTGCCGTCAAGCCACGCCCTCTCAATGCAAGTCTGTGGGAGGGGGCGTGACGGCCGCCACGCCCCCTCCCACAGACTTGCATTGAGGGGGCGTGGCGTGTGACAAGGGGATCCCCTGAAAGCGACACAATGCAAGTGAGGAGACTTTCAGCAGCCGTCTTCACTCATCAGACCCCTGCGATCGCGTTGAGGGGGTCCGATGGGTGTCACTAAGTCCTGCAACTGCTAAGCCCATCATGTGCATCAGCAGGGAGAGAAAAAAAATGCAGAGACGGCGCTCCAATGGTGAAGTATATCAGGATCTGGGAGATTTTACGTAAGTTCAAAGTATGCTCACCTTTTTCTGTTGTGCGAGCAGGCACAACACTGATGCGCGCTATGAATGGGTGTATCGGGAGGCAGCCGGCCGTCGGTCCCGCTTAGCAAGCGGCCTAGGAGCGATGTGCAGATGTGGAGTCTGGGTTGCTCGGTGGGGTTATCCAGATGTCCGGTAGAATTCCGATTTGATGGCTAGGTTGGCGCACGCCCGAGGTACCTCGGGCGTGCGCCAACCTAGCCATCAAGTCGGAATTCTACCGGACATCTGGATAACCCCGCCGGGCAACCCAGACTCCACATCTGCACATCATCGTGTGCATCAGGCCGGCGCAACTTCCGCGTTCTCTTCATGTGAATGACCTAAATGTACCTCTTGGTGCGCTAAGTACCAGGGCACCGTGCCCATACATTTACATTCCGTGTCCTCTAGGAGTTTAGGTAAAATAGAGGTTCATCATCCTGATTTAATACCATTTAGTTGCAGGCGTCACGGAGAGCAGACCTCTTATAGAAACAATGGCCACTTATGAGGTGACTCATAAAGACCTTATTGCCCACTAATGACAATGACCTGGTTCATGTAACACATCCAATTCCCAATAAAGCTCATGAAAGTAGCCGAATCCCGCTTGTCATGTTTAAAGACGATTAATGGAACACTTAGTAAACTATAAGCGTGTACTTCAGCGTAGGCAAGTATTTTTCTCTTCAAGTGTTTGATGACTATTCGCAATAAATAGAACCCTCAGCGGCCGGGGCAGCAGAAACGTACCGCACCGCACCGGCGCAATGTCACCTAAGGCGACGGCACATGATGCTGCACGCTCCCAGTAAAAACGTGCGCCTCTTCTATAGTATCGCCTTTATAAAAACATAGGAGTGGGCACATCTGAGACAACACATTAATCTTTCCTACAAGTCTGGAGCCATTCATGAAGATCTCTTCAGTTAATTACAGAAGCGATTAACGAGTATGTGCCGCGTCTTAATGAGGGTGTTACATGTATCCATGTGACTGCACTATGAGATGTGCAAACATATTATACATAATGATGGCGGCTTACTAAATGTAGACAAGTGTGCCAGAAGCCATAGTCATTATTCGGCTTTCAAGTCGTCTCAATCTTTCTTTCTGATATTTAAATAGGTGATTGTCATTTAAAAATTTTTTTTAGCATAGATCATTTTGCTACATATTGTATTGGACAAAAATGCTTCTTTCTCCTTTTATCAAACTCGAAAGATAAGCTGTCATGTGTGTACATGAGGAGCAGCACTATTTCTGGCCACTATTTAACTTGTATATGGTATTTTACAACAGATTTCTGCTCCGCAGGATTCATCTCAGATTTGCAGTTCTCCTAGAGCTGGTGGGAGGAGCTCCCTCCATGGACTTGAATTGCTTGTCTTGCATACACAGGACAAAGTCAAGTTGATTTTCATAGATTATTTTTGACAGTAGGAGGTACAAGCGACTATATGAAACTTTGAAATATATTTTATGCGATAAAAATGCTTCTTTCTCTTTTTATCAAGCTCGAAAGATAAGCTGTGTTGTGTGTACATCAGGAGCAGCACTATTTCTGGCCACTATTTAACTTGTGTATGGTATTTTACAGCAGATTTCTGCTCTGCAGGATTCATCTCAGATTTGCAGTTCTCCTAGAGCTGGTAGGAGGAGCGCCCTCCATGGACTTGTATTGCTTGTCTTGCAGACAAAGGACAAAGTCAAGCTGATTTTCAGAGATGATTTTTAAGAGTAGGAGGCACAAGCGACTATATGAAACTTTGAAATATATTTTATCCGACAAAAATGCTTCTTTCTCCTTTTATCAAAATCGAAAGATAGGCTGTCCTGTGTGTGTGCATGAGGAGCAGCACTATTTTTGGCCACTATTTAACTTGTATATGGTATTTTACAGCAGATTTCTGCTCTGCAGGATCCATCTAGCATTTCAGTTCTAGAGCTGGTGCGAGAGGTACAAATATATGAAACTTTGAAATATATTTTATTAGACAAAAATGCTTCTTTCTCCTGTTATCAAACTCGTAGAAGAAAGTACATGTGTGTACATGAGGAGCAGCTCTAATTCTGGCCACTATTTAACTTGTATATGGTATTTTATGGCAGATTTCTGCTCCGCAGGATTCATCTCAGATTTGCAGTTCTCCTAGAGCTGGTGGGAGGAGCTCCCTCCATGGACTTGTATTGCTTGTCTTGCAGACACAGAACAAAGTCAAGCTTATTTTCAGAGATGATTTTTGACAGTAGGAGGTACAAGCGACTACTGTATATGAAACTTTGAAATATATTTTATGCGACAAAAATGCTTCTTTCTCCTTTTATCAAGCTCGGAAGATAAGCTGTGTTGTGTGTACATCAGGAGCAACACTATTTCTGGCCACTATTTAACTTGTATATGATATTTTACAGCAGATTTCTGCTCTGCAGGATTCATCTTCATTCATTCATCTTTTGCAGTTCTCCTAGAGCTGGTGGGAGGAGCTCCCTCCATGGACTTGTATTGCTTATCTTGCAGAGTCAAGCTGATTTTCAGAGATGAGTAGGAGGTACAAGCGACTATATGAAACTTTGAAATATATTTTATTCGACAAAAATGCTTCTTTCTCGAACTTTCTCAAACTCGAAAGATAGGCTGTCCTGTGTGTGCATGAGGAGCAGCACTATTTGTGGCCACTATTTAACTTGTATATGGTATTTTACAGCAGATTTCTGCTCTGCAGGATTCATCTTGGATTTGCAGTTCTAGAGCTGGTGCGAGAGGTACAAGCAAATATATGTAACGTTGAAATATATTTTATGAGACAAAAATGCTTCTTTCTCCTGTTATCAAACTTAGAGAAGGAAGCATTTTTGTTGAATTAGATATATAACAAAGTCTCTTTTATTCGCTTGTACCTCTCGCTGTTAAAAATCATCTCTGAAAATATTCTCAGCTTTGTACTGTGTCTGCAATACAAGCAGTACAGGACTATGGAGGAAGGAGGAGGGAGCTCCAGGAGAACTGCAAATTTGAGATGAATCCTGCAGAGCAGAAATCTGTTGACATCTTAAAAAAAAAAGTTATATATTGGCCAGAAAAAGTGCTGCTCCTCATGTACACACACAGGACAGCTAATCATCATATAAAGTCTCCCGAAACGAGTACAACCTCTTAGACACCGCCATCCAAAATTGCATTGAAAAGTGGTCACGTTCTCTCTGCGCGGACCTGTCCAGAGTAGAAGCAAATCCCCATAGCAAACCTCTCCTGCTCTGGACAGTTCCTGACACGGACAGAGGTGTCAGCAGAGAGCACTGTGGTCAGACTGAAAAGAACTACACAACTTCTGGAGCATACAGCCGCTGATAAGTGCTGGAAGGATTAAGATTTGTTTAATAGAATTATTTACAAATCTGTTTAACTTTCTGCCATCTTTTGATTTAAAAAATTTTTTTTTTTCCAGTGTAGTACCCCTTTAAATAATGGGTTGTTTTCTCATGACACATTCCCTTTAACTGATAAACCAGTGTTTCCCAACCAGTGAGCCTCCTGCTGTTGCAAAACTACAACTCCCAGCATGCCCGGACAGCCAAAGGCTGTCCGGGCATGCTGGGAATTGTAGTTTTGCAACAGCTGGAGGCGCCCTAGTTGGGAAACACTGCTCTATAGGATTAAAGGGGTACTCTGGTGGGAAACTTTTTTTTTTTTTTTTATCAACTGGTTCCAAAAAGTTAAAAAGATTTGTAAATGACTTCAATAAAAAAAAATCTTAATCCTTCCAGTACTTATTAGCTGCTGAATACTACAGAGAAAATTCTTTTCTTTTTGGATTTCTTTTCTATCTGTCCACAGTGCTCTCTGCTTCCATTTTAGGAACTGCCCAGAGCAGCATATGTTTGCTATAGGGATTTTCTCCTGCTCTGGACAGTTCCTGAAATGGACAGGGGTGTCAGCAGAGAGCACTGTGGTCAGACAGAAAAGAAATCCAAAAAGAAAAGAATTTCCTCTGGAGTATACAGCCGCTAATAAGTACTGGAAGGATTTAGATTTTTTAATAGAAGTCATTAACAAATCTGCTTAACTTTTTGCCACCAGTTGATTTCAATAAAAATGTTTCCCACCGGAGTACCCCTTTATTGCCCTGTCAGTGGTGCAGTTTTGATTCCTAGTGTCTTACGTCCAAGGTTGCCCGTGCTTATTTCTTGCTCCGTCAAGAAATGCCTCTTATGTAACGAACGCTAAACACGGCACCGCTATAATCTACTTTGTAAAAGCAGCCTTAAAGTTAAGCTCAGGATGTGCAGATTATAGCGACGGTTTGCATAACCGCGCAGAAGCAACAAAACATTGTCCAGAAGGCGGAAGTGAGCCGGGAATATTACAGCCAGTGCAATGATGTGTGCAGCCCGGCGGCACGAAAAAAAAGAAAGAAGGAAGAATTATCAAATGTGTCAACGGCCATAGATAATATGTAACATATACAGGAGTTCTCCCGATTCCCCATGAGACAATTGTGAATGGATAGAAGGGGGGCCGATGGGGGCCGATGGTAGCCAGATCAAATCCGGAGCACAAGAGCGTCATTACACGGGCAGCTCACTGGTATCTATGGTGCCTGTGTAATGCTTAAAGGGGTTATCCAGGGAAAAAAAACTTTTTTTTTTTTTTTTTTTTTAATGTATCAACTGGCTCCAGAAAGTTAAACAGATTTGTAAATTACTCCTATAAAAAAAAAAAAATCTTAATCCTTCCAATAATTATCAGCTGCTGAAGTTGAGTTGTTCTTTTCTGTCTGGCAACAGTGCTCTCTGCTGACATCTCTGCTTGTCTCGGGAACTGCACAGAGTAGAAGAGGTTTGCTATGGGGATTTGCTTCTACTCTGGACAGTTCCCGAGACAGGTGTCATCAGAGAGCACTTAGACAGAAAAGAACAACTCAACTTCATTAGCTCATAAGTACTGAAAGGATTAAGATTTTTTAATAGAAGTAATTTGCAAATCTGTTTAACTTTCTGGCACCAGTTGATTTAAAAAACAAAAAAATGTTTTCCAGTGGAGTACCCCTTTAATTTCCTTGTGGTGGCGCTGCAGGGGAATAAAACACATGCTGTTGGCTTTCTATTAAAGGGGTACTCCGGAGGAGAAAAAAGAAAGTTTAAAATCAGTTATACAGATTTTTAAAATACTTTAATACTATTTAAAAATTGTAAGCCTTCCAGTACTTATAAGATGCTGTATGCTCCAGAGAAAGTTGTGAAGTTCTTTCCAGTCTGACCACAGTGCTCTCTGCTGACACCTCTGTCCGTGTCAGGAGAGGTTTGCTATGGGGATTTGCTCCTGCTCTGGACAGTTCTTGAGACGGACAGAAGTGGCAGCAGAGAGCACTGTGGTCAGACTGGAAAGAACTACACAACTTCCTGTGGAGCATACAGCAGCTGATAAGTACTGGAAGGATGAAGATTTTCATATAAAAGTAATTTACAAATTTGTTTAACGTTCTGGCACCAGTCGAGTTGAAATATTTTTTTTTCCATTTCAATTTTAAAACTCAGTAATAGGACACCCTGCGGTCAGCTTTTGGTCTAAGGACACTTCTGACCAAAGCTAACAACCCCATAAGAAAAAACTTTCAACGTAATTACAGATAGTTCCAAAAACTGCCATCAAATGCATTTTAAGGCCGCTGTATTCAAAGGGAGACATTAAAGGGGTACTCAAAAAAAAATAAAAAAATTAACTGGTACCAGAAAGTTAAACAGATTTGTAAATTACTTCTACATTAGTCTGACAGTCTGACCACAGTGCTCTCTGCTGCCTCTTGTGTCCGTGTCAGGAACTGTACAGAGCAGGAGCAAATCCCCATAGCAAACCTCTCCTGGTCTGGACAGTTTCTGACACTGACAGAGGTGGCAGCAGAGAGCACTGTGGTCAGACTGGAATGAACTACATAACTATCTCTGTAAGTATACAGCAGCTGATAAGTACTGGAAGGATCAAGATTACATAGAAGTCATTTAAAAATCTGTATAACTTTCTTTTGAAGGCCAGAGCATCGGATGACCACTCTGGCGCCAAGAAGAATTTACAATACATACATTATAGTTAATAACTTTGCATCATTCACATTGTCACTAAGTGAAAACATTTCTTCTGTACATTGGCAAACTGACCAATCGGGCATTAGGATGTTGTAGGGTCTGGGCCACCCCTCTGTTTTCTTTATATTCCTTACAATTAGGTCACATTTGTATACAGGTGGATTCACATGTGACGGGGCCCATGGGCACTAACCAGGGGGTTTTCCGTTTTTGCACTTTCGTTTTTTCCTCATTACCTTTACAAAATCATAACCCTTTCAATTTTCCACATAAAAATCCATTTTATGGCTTATTTTTTTGTGCCACCAATTCTACTTTGCAGTGACATTAGTCATTTTACCC
Organism: Hyla sarda; assembly: GCF_029499605.1. NCBI lineage: Eukaryota > Metazoa > Chordata > Amphibia > Anura > Hylidae > Hyla > Hyla sarda. The sequence continues at coordinate 17,189,200 of NC_079200.1, forward strand.
AAAAATCTACGGCGAAACAGAAAAAAAAATCAATGTGAGACAAAATGGAAAAAAAAAAAACCACGCCATTTTGTAACTTTTGGGGGCTTCCGTTTCTACGTAGTACATTTTTCGGTAAAAATTACATCTTCTCTTTATTCTGTAGGTTCATACGATTAAAATGATCCCCTACTTATATAGGTTTGATTTTGTCGCACTTCTGGAAAACATCATAACTACATGCAGGAAAATTTATACGTTTAAAATTGTCATTTTCTGACCCCTATAACTTTTTTATTTTTCCGCCTATGGGGTGGTATGAGGACTCATTTTTTGCGCCATGATCTGAAGATTTTAGGGGTACCCTTTTTGTATTGATCAGACTTTTTGATAACTTTTTATTCATTTGTCAATGGTATAAAAAGTGACCAAAAATGCACTATTTTGGACTTAGGAATTTTTTTGCGCGTACGCCATTGACCGAGCGGTTTAATTAATGATATATTTTTATAACTCGGACGATACCACATATGTTTATTTTTATTTAAACTGTTTTTTTTTTTATGGGAAAAGGGGGGTGATTCAAACTTTTATTAGGGGAGGGGTTAAATGATCTTTATTGCCTTTTTTTTTGCAGTGTTATGGGTCCCATAGGGACCTATAACACTGCACACACTGATCTCTTATACTGATCATTGATATCACATAGGGACCTATAACACTACACACACTGATCACTTAAACTGATCATTATTATCCCATAGGGACCTATAACACTGCACACACTGATCTCTTATACTGATCATTGATATCCCATAGGGACCTATAACACTACACACACTGATCTCTTATACTGATCATTGTTATCCCATAGGGACCTATAACACTCCACACAATGATCTCTTATACTGATCATTGTTATCCCATAGGGACCTATAACACTGCACACACTGATCTCTTATACTGATCATTGTTATCCCATAGGGACCTATAACACTGCACACACTGATCTCTGATACTGATCATTGTTATCCCATAGGGACCTATAACACTGCACACACTGATCTCTTATACTGATCATTGTTATCCCATAGGGACCTATAAGACTGCACACACTGATCTCTTATACTGATCATTGATATCCCATAGGGACCTATAACACTGCACACACTGATCTCTTATACTGATCATTGTTATCCCATAGGGACCTATAACACTGCACACACTGATCTCTTATACTGATCATTGTTATCCCATAGGGACCTATAAGACTGCACACACTGATCTCTTATACTGATCATTGTTATCCCATAGGGACCTATAACACTGTACACACTGATCTCTTATACTGATCATTGTTATCCTATAGGGACCTATAACACTGCACACACTGATCTCTTATACTGATCATTGTTATCCCATAGAGACCTATAACACTGCACACACTGATCTCTTATACTGATCATTGTTATCCCATAGGGACCTATAACATTGCACACACTGAGCTTTTATACTGATCATTGTTATCCCATAGGGACCTATAACACTGCACACACTGATCTCTTATACTGATCATTGTTATCCCATAGGGACCTATAACACTGCACACACTGATCTCTTATACTGATCATTGTTATCCCATAGGGACCTATAACACTGCACACACTGATCTCTTATACTGATCATTGTTATCCCATAGGGACCTATAACACTGCACACACTGATCTTTTACATTGATCACTGGTTTCTCATAGGAAACCAGTGATCGATGATTCTGCCGCTTGACTGCTCATGCCTGGATCTAAGGCACTGAGCAGTCATTCGGCGATCAGACAGCGAGGAGGCAGGTAGGAGACCCTCCTCGTGTCCTACAGCTATTCGGGATGCCGCGATTTCGCCGCGGCTATCCCTAACAGCTCCCTGAGCTAACCGGCAATGTTTTACTTTCACTTTAGACGCGGCGTTCAACTTTGAACGCCGCGTCTAAAGGGTTAATAGCGTGCGGCACCGCGTTCAATGCCGCGAGCTATTAGCCACGGGCGGAACCTACCCGCATTATAGAAGGGGAAAGGACTCAGGATGTACTTGGTCCTTAACAGGTTAAAGGGGTACTCCGGTGGAAAACTTTATTTTTTTAATCACCTGGTGCCAGAAAGTTAAACAGATTTGTAAATTACTTCTATTAAAAAATCTTAATCCTTCCAGTACTTATTAGCAGCTGTATACTACAGAGGAAATGCTTTTCATTTTGGATTTCTCTTCTGTCATGACCACAGTGCTCTCTGCTGACCTCTGCTGTCCATTTTAGGAACTGTCCAGAGCAGGAGAAAATCCCCATAGGAAACATATGCTGCTCTGGACAGTTCCTAAAATGGTCAGAGATGTCAGCAGAGAGCACTGTGGTCGCGACAGAAGAGAAATCCAAAAAGAAAAGAATTTCCTCTGTAGTATACAGCCGCTAAGAAGTACTGGAAATTTTTTTAATAGAAGTCATTTACACATCTGTTTAACTTTTTGGGACCAGTTGATTTAAAAAAAAAAAAAAGAAAAGTTTTCCACTGGAGTGCCCCTTTAAAGGTCACAGTGGACCCTTGACCTGTTACTATTGCTATAATACACTTGTTTCAGGTAGATACATTTTTAGAAATACTTAGGTGCAGGGCCGGCAGAGTAATTCAAATGACAAGTATTTCTAAAAATGTATCTACCTGAAAGAAGTGTATTATAGCAATAGTAGCAGGTATAGGGTCCACCGTGACCTTTAATGCCCATGGGCCCCATCACATGTGAATCCCCCTCAGTCATCCCATCTATCTCTGTGTCTCGTACCCCTCGTACACACAGTCCCTGGAATGAATGCTTTGATACTCGAGATGGATCTGTGTCCCACTCGTCCCTCTAGAATTAGACCTATGTCCTGATAGTAGTAGTGCGCTCCGGATATATATATATATATATATAGTACCGAGGGGGAGAGAGAGACGCATTGTTGTCTAAATGCAGCACAGACGAGAGAGTCAGGATATTTCTGTAGAATACAACTATTCTTGGCTCTAATCTTCATAACATCCAAATAGTCGTGTACATTTATACTAGTAACAATACACATTGCTTATATACTACACAGGTATAATCTGTCTCATATCTATCTATCTATCTATCTATCTATCTATCTCATATCTATCTATCTATCTATCTATCTATCTCATATCTATCTATCTATCTATCTCATATCTATCTATCTATCTTATATCTATCTATCTATCTCATATCTATCTATCTATCTATCTATCTCATATCTATCTATCTATCTATCTATCTATCTCATATCTATCTATCTATCTATCTCATATCTATCTATCTATCTTATATCTATCTATCTCATATCTATCTCATATCTATCTATCTATCTATCTATCTCATATCTATCTATCTATCTATCTATCTATCTATCTCATATCTATCTATCTATCTTATATCTATCTATCTCATATCTATCTCATATCTATCTATCTCATATCTATCTATCTATCTATCTATCTATCTATCTCATATCTATCTATCTATCTCATATCTATCTATCTATCTATCTATCTCATATCTATCTATCTATCTCATATCTATCTCATACCTATCTAATCTATCTATCTATCTCATATCTATCTATCTATCTATCTCATATTTATCTATATCTCTCTCTCTCTCATATCTATCTATCTATCTATCTATCTCATATCTATCTATCTATCTCATATTTATCTATATATCTCATATCTATCTCATATCTATCTATCTATCTCATATTTATCTATATATATATCTCATATCTATCTCATATCTATCTATCTATCTATCTATCTCTCTCTCTCATATCTATCTATCTATCTCATATTTATCTATATATCTATCTCTCTCATATCTATCTATCTATCTATCTATCTCATATTTATCTATATATCTCATATCTATCTCATATCTATCTATCTATCTATCTATCTATCTATCTATCTCATATTTATCTATATATCTCTCTCTCTCATATCTATCTATCTACTGGGTGATGTAGTGCTTACCACTAAGTGAGGTTAGGTCTCCCAAGAAAAACTGAAGAAGAAGAGAAAAATACTGGGAACCTTTAAAACTTTACTTTTATTTTGTACTTTTCTTTAAAAAAAAAAAATAAATTTAAACATTTTTCCCATAACAAAAGGGGTACTCTCGGATAGGGGATACATGTCAGATTGCGTGGCGTCCAACCGCTGGTGCCCCCCGCGATCTCCCATAAGGGGCCCTGGCAGTCCACGGGAAGGGGGCGTGTTCAACCACTGCATGAAGCAGTAGCGGACACGCCCCCTCAGTACATCGCTATGGCAGAGACGGACACTGCCGATTGCATGTATTAAGGGGGCGTGTCCGCCATAGCTTTGTGTAGTGGTCGAACACCCCCTGGACTGCTAGGGCCCCTTACGGGAAATCATCAGGAGTCCCAGAGGTTGGACCCCCCCACGATCTGAATCTTATTCCCTGTACATCTCCTGACTGCATTACTTTCAGGCTGCGGAGATTTCTCGGGAGTTTTAAAGGGGTACTCTGGTGAAAACCTTTTTTTTTTTTTTTTCAACTGGTGCCAGAAAGTTAAACAGATTTGTAAATTACTTCTATTAAAAAAAATCTTAATCCTTCCTGTACTTATTAGCTGCTGAATACTACAGTGGAAATTATTTTCCGTTTGAAACACAGAGCTCTCTGCTGACATCACGAGCACAGTGCTCTCTGCTGACATCTCTGTCCATTTTAGGAACTGTCCAGAACAGCATATGTTTGCTATGGGGATTTCCTTTTAATCTGGACAGTTCCTAAAATGGACAGAGATGTCAGCAGAGAGAACTGTGCTCGTGATGTCAGCAGAGAGCTCTGTGTTTCAAACGGAAAATAATTTACACTGTAGTATTCAGCAGCTAATAAGTACAGGAAGGATTAAGATTTTTTAATAGAAGTAATTTACAAATCTGTTTAACTTTCTGGCACCAGTTGATAAAAAAAAAAAAAAAAAAAGTTTTTCACCGGAATACCCCTTTAATCATTCTGCCACCGGACCACTATCCATGTAAAGTATGATTTAACTGCCTGGCAGGCAGGTGCAGAGAATAGCTAGTGGGGTGGGGTGGGGGGCAGGAAGAGGGAAGGGGGCAGCAGCAGGGGAAAGAAGATTTATTGTGAGGGGGCAGAACTGCTGCAGTAAGGAAAGCAGCAGGGAGGACGCACAGCCTATCCTTGCTGGGTCTTCAGGAGACTGGGAAAGCTGGGTGGCACGCATTATGCGTGCCACCCAGCTTTCCCAGTCTCCTGAAGAGCTAGGGCTATATCTCAGTTGTTGTTCAGGCAGGGAACAGGCCTTAGATTGTAATTAACAGTTTTTCTTATAACTCTGGTTACTAGATACATAGCCTTGAAAGATCTGAATATAAAAAACGCCGATATCCTGTTTTTCAATTATTAACCTTTTTTTACGCATCTTCACATTCTGTTCACAGCTTGTAACATTCCTCACGCAGTCATTCTCCAAACACAATAAAATGGAAAACAAGAAATACTCCAACAAAGGTAACATTTACAATCTCTAAGAAAACGTTTGGGGTTCGTACGTTTAGTTTGCACAATCCTTCCTATCCTATCTACTGATATAGGACATCTGCCGGGACCGTAAACCGGCACAGGAGAGATCCATAGCAACTAGGCCAACCTACGAAATGCGATGCCAGTGTCTAGAGGCCTATTACACCCAAAGAAATAATCCAAATAATCCAATAATCCAACCATTCCCTCTTTTCCCCGCAACGTATCCGATCCCACCCACTCCCTACAACATGTGAGCCGTTACATCCCATCCCCCATTATATCAGGATCAGCACGGGATTAGTGTGACCCACATTATATTGTGTGACCACCCGCATCGGCAAGAAATGTATTGGGTCCCAATTCCATGGCAGTCTTCTACTACTGAGACTTTTTGGCCTAATAGCAAATTCATTGGCTGATTTTATATGTGGGTTCTTGAACATTAAAGGGGTACTCCCGTGGAAAACAGTTATTTTTTTTTTTTTTTTTAAATGAACTGGTGCCTGAAAGTTAAACAGATTTGTAAATCACTTCTATTAAAAAATCTTAATCCTTCCAGTACTTTTTAGGGGCTGTATATTAAAGAGAAATCCAAAAAAAGAAATGCATTTCCTCTGATGTCCTGACCACAGTGCTCTCTGCTGACCTCTGCTGTCCATTTTAGGAACTGTCCAGAGCAGCATATGTTTGCTAAGGAGATTTTCTCCTGCTCTGGACAGTTCCTAAAATGGACAGCAGAGGTCAGCAGAGAGCACTTTGGTCATGACATCAGAGGAAATGCATTTCTTTTTTGGATTTTTCTTTAGTATACAGCCCCTAAAAAGTGCTGGAAGGATTAAGATTTTTTTAATAGAAGTGATTTACAAATCTGTTTAACTTTTTGGCACAAGTTGATAAAAAAAAAAAAAAAAAGTTTTCCACGGGAGTACCCCTTTAAGGCTCCCATACACTTTAGACTAGACAGCCACACCGAAGTCAGATTTTTTTCTCTTTACTTAAAGGGGTACTACACCCCTAGACATCTTATTCCCTATCCAAAGGATGTCTGATCGCGGGGGTCCCACAGCCGTTTAGCGCGTCGGGTGCAGTGCCGGAGACTGGTGATGTCACGGCCTCGCCCAGCTCGTGACATCACGGCCACGCCCCCTCAATGCAAGTCTATGGGATTTGCATTGAGGGGAAATGACCGTGACATCACGAGCCTCCCTCCTGCATCGCCAGTCATCCGGTATGGAGCAAAGTTTGCTCTGTGCACCGGGTGTCTGGGGTGCCACAGCCGAGATCGCGGGGGTCCCCAGGGACAGGACCCCCGCAATCAGACATCTTATCCCCTATCCTTTCGATAGGATATAAGATGTCTAGGGGCAGAGTACCCCTTTAAGTGTATGGGCAGCCTCCCAACTCTCCCCAGACAGATGATGAATTTGAATTTGAACTGCAGACCCTTTTGTTTTCAGGGTGGTTAACCACCACTAGAGCTGTCTGGCTGTGGCTTACCCCTCCTCTCTCCATTCAGAGTACATGAAAGTTTGGCTAAACAGAAAATGAAAGGAGTACTCCTGTGAAGTAAAACGTATCTCCTATCGAAAGGATATGGAATAAGCTTTAGATTGTGGGAGGTCTGACTGCTAGGACCCCCCGTGATCTCCTGCATGGTAACTCAGCAGTCCCCACGAGGGGGGCTGCCGACACACCCACTCCATGTATCTCTATGGGAGAGCTATATATACAGCGTTCGGATATCTCGGCCTCTCCAATAGAGATACATGGAGAGGGCACGTCGACCGCTGCTTTGTGTGGGGGTCAACACTCCCCTTTCCTGGGGAGAGCCGGGGTGCCATACAGAAGATCAAGGGGGTCCCAGCGGTCGGACCTCCCACGATCTAAAACTTATCTCCTTTCCTTTGGATGGGGGATACGTTTCACTGCACTGGAGTACTCCTTTAAAGAGTACCTGTCACCAAACTAAACTTTTAACATATTTATCCTTATGTAATTATCAGACACTTTGCTATTTACTTGCTGTTAAAACTCCCAACCTTTATATGTTTTAAATGTGATTGAAATAATGGCCACTAGGTGGCTCTGTTCTGTTCCCTACAGTCAAACAGTTAATTTGGTCTCCTCCCGGCCTGGCAGAAGACCAAACTCAGGAAGTACGTGTGGGACATGGAGAGGCACAGCTCTCACAGGCTTCAGTGATGTTGCACCTACTGGGGAACGCCCACTTTCTCCTGCCGGGAGCTCACACAATGTGAGCAAGGGGAAAGGTGTGATACACAACTTTTTAAAGCACAGAACATTTTTTTAAGGGCAGGAAGGGTGTTAGGAGTAGTTAGGGAATTTAGTTTTAGTTTAGAAAATATGGTTTGATGACAGGTACTCTTTAATGTGCATTGAGAGATAGCAGTTTGTTGAGCTGACAGCTATGGAAGGTGTATGGTCCCCTTTAGAGCTGCCATCAATAGATGCCCTATACTAGAGGCGCCATCTTGGTGCAGCCATTGCACGTTTGCATTCCATTACCAATTGCTCATCCTGGGTAGGATGCCAACACAGCCTCAATGCACTCTATGTGTATAAATTAATACATTTTAGAGGGTGTATCCAATCCACCCACGAGCAGAAGCAATGTGATCAAAAATAATATAAAGTATGTTTTTACAAGTGGATCCTTCCATATGTGGTGGGCCAGTACGGGAGATGTTACCCTGTACCCTTGCTGTCCTGTCAGGCAGCCTCCTTCAGTGTCCCCCAGGGCCCCTTGCACCTGTTCCCCCCTGTACATATGTTCTGCAGTGTATTGTATTATAAAATGTGTTGTACCTTTAAGAGTTATGTCATGTGATTGTTACCCAGGAGGTACCAGTGATCAGGTGACCCCAAGAGTGACCTATGGGCTCCCTGCTGGTCTCCCCCATATAAGTCCTGGGTGGAGCTTCTCTCTCTTCTGCTGAGGTCCAGTGCAGTCTTGTCTAGTGTGTGTGTCCAGAGTGTTGGAGACCTCAAAGTCCAGTCCTGCAGCCGCCATCAAGTCAAGTAATATAAAGTCACAGCTTTATGAGTCAAGTCAGTCCCTGTCATCTGTCAAGTCAGCGTGGTCTGCATTCAATTGTCCAGTCCTACTACAAGTCCCAGCAAGCCCTTAAGGTCTCTGCGTCACTGGTCACCTCCTTGGGCCCTGGCTGATGTGTATAGACTTTACCATCTGTCTACCCTCAGTAAAGCTACCGTTGTCTGTAACTTGGTGTCGGAGTCTTTATTGCCCCCCGTGCCTAGCCCAGAATCCAGCGGTATACCTTCGGGTGATTATAGGCTAAACTACGCCCTGGCGTCACGAACACAAGGGGTTAATGCCATCTGCCCCTAGGGTAACAACATCATCACACCCCGCTACCACACATACGTCGCTGGTGTGTACTGTACATACAGCGTAGGAGTCAACAAAGCCTGGAAGAATCGGAGAACTCCCTAAAGCACATGATGTAGAACGGCTGTGTAATGTAATCCATGCTCTGCTGAGCTGCAAATATCTGAACATGTGCTCCCCAGTTATCACCCAGATCAGGATGACCCAGCAAAGCCCATGATGGATTGGACGCCTCGAAGGGCACATTGATCACATACTTGCACAATAATTTACTTCTTCATTGTCCTAATACCTGTACGTTTTTTACACAGAAACATCTATAGGGCCGAGGAGTCTTGGATCGAGGCTACATCCACGTTCTGCGCAGGGAATAAAATGAATTTATGGCCATTCTGTCACCTGCTTCTGTCCAGGCATTTCTGTGTTAATGATGGTTCAGTATAAACACTGTAATAACAAGTATATCATAAAGGAGACAGAAGAAGGGGTGGGGGTGAGGTATAGCCACGTGGTTGTATATATGTCACAAGTCACATGGGCTCTTCCTTTAAAGTGGTACTCCACTGCCCGAACATCATGGCCATGTCCTTCGTGATGTCACGCCCCCTCAATGCAAGTCTATGGGAGGGGGCGTCACGCCGGAATATTCCACATTCCGCTTCAGCAGAGTCCCATTAAAGGAGTACTCCAGTGGAACAAAACATTTTTTAAATCAACTGGCGCCGCAAAGTTAAACAGATTTGTAAATGACTTCTATTCAAAAATCTTTATCCTTACAGTACTTATCAGCTGCTGTATGCTCCAGAGAAAGTTGTGTAGTTCTTTCCAGTCTGACTACAGTGCTCTCTGCTGCCATCTCTGTCCATGTCAGGAACTGTCGAGAGCAGGTGAGGATCCTTACGGGGATTTGCTCCTACTCTGCACAGTTCCTGACACGGACAGAAGTGTCAGCAGAGAGCACTGTGGTCAGACTGGAAAGAACTACACAACTTCCTGTAAAGCATACAGCAGCTGATAAGTACTGGAAGGGTTAGGATTTTTACATAGAAGTAATTTACAAATCTGTAGAACTTTCTGGCACCAGTTGATTTGAAAACATTTGTTTTGCCCCTTTAATAGCGCTGGGTTGCAATACCAGGTGCAGCCACTACAAAATGCATGGCGCTGTGACTATGAAGAGACTGTAGTGTCGGACCCCAATTATCGGACCCCAACTATGGCTTATCAGTATCAGACATGGAATCAATGGGGGGGAGATTCATCAAGACCTGTGCTGAGGAAACGACGACCTGTTGCCCATAGCAACCAATCAAATCGCTGCTTTCCTTTTTCAGAGGCCCTTTTCAAAAACGAAAGCAGCGATCTGATTGGTTGCTATGGGCAACCGGCCGACTTTTCCTCTGCACAGGTTTTGACGAATCTCCCCCAATATCTCCACAGATTTGACCCGTCTACTCGAGATAAATCAAATCTCCATTTCTTATAAAATCTTATAATTGAGCCTGTTCCGAATGACGGAACCGAAACTCCAGGGATATGAGTGATTTTCCATCCGCGTAGCTAAGCTATGGAGCTGTCCCCGTGTGTAACCCGACCGGGAAGAGCGACAAATGGAACTAAGCTGAGACTTATCACCAGTGAAGAAACCTTACACCTTCTAAACCGAATAGGATCCCTTCTATAAATACCGAGGGCCTGCAAGGTTGCGGGGGCAGCCATTGAGGCCTTGCAGGTTTTAAAATAGGAGGAAAGATGGATCGGAGTTGACGGGCACATCAAAATGCCTAAAGGCGGTATGGGGGGGAGATTTATCAAGACCTGTCCGGTGGAAAAGTTACTGAGTTGCCCATAGCAACCAATCAGATCGCTACTTTCATTTTTAACAAGGCCTGTGCAAAATGAAAGAAGCCATCTGATTGGTTGCTATGGGCAACTGGGCAACTTTTCCTCTGGACAGGTTTTGATAAATCTCCCCCTATATGTATAGTTATAGGTGTAAGATTCAGATTATAGAGGACGTTTTCTCGAATAACGTCCCCTTCCTAAAATAGGGTTACCTAAAACTATAAGAATTTATGGTATTGAATGACATGGCACAGACCTTCTATGACAGTGTTTCCCAACTTGAGTGCCCCCAGCTGTTGCAGAACTACAACTTCCAGCATGCCTGGACAGCCTTCGGCTGTCCAGGCATGTTGGGAGTTGTAGTTTTGCAACAGCTGGAGGCACCCTGGTTGGGAAACACTGCTCTAGGAAGTCACATGGAGTCTCTGCGGCTCTCTGTATGCTGTCGTATGATCCTTACGTATTGCGTTGTACTGGGGAGTTAAAGGGGCACTCCGGTGGAAAACTTTTTTTTTTTTTTTTAAATCAACTGGTGCCAGAAAGTTAAACAGATTTGTAAATTACTTCTATTAAAAAATCTTAATCCTACCAGTACTTATTAGCTGCTGAATACTACAGAGGAAATTCTTTTCTTTTTGGAACACAGAGCTCTCTGCTGACATCATGACCACAGTGCTCTCTGCTGACATCTCTGTCCATTTTAGGGATTTTGGGGATTTTCTCCTACTCTGGACAGTTCTTAAAATGGACAGAGGTGTCAGCAGAGAGCACTGTGCTCGTGATGTCAGCAGAGAGCACTGTGTTCCAAAAAGAAGATAATTTTCCTCTGTAGTATTCAGCAGCTAATAAGTACTGGAAGGATTAAGATTTTTTTAATAGAAGTTATTTACAAATCTGTTTTTTTCTGGCACCAATTGATTAAAAAAATAAAGGTTTTCCACGGGAGTACCCCTTTAACACCTATAGCTATAACACCTCTATAATACCTTTATAATACAGAATCAGACAGGAAAAGGGGGTTTATGGTGGTCCATTAGGCCTCCATGCAACCTAAGGGTATGTTCACATGGTAGGAAAACACGGGCGGACATTGGTGGGCACTAGGACCGCACGAAAAGGCACCGCCTCATAGACGGCAATGCATTTTTTTTTTAGCAATATCTGCAGAAAGAATAGACATGTCTATTCCCTATGCAGACGCCTGAATCGGGATTTGGCAGCAGAATACCGTATACCGTGTGCACAGTGCAGCAGAATCCAATTTAAATTAAAGGGGTACTCTGGTGAAAAACACATTTTTTTAAATCGACTGGTGCCAGAAAGTTAAACAGATATGTAAATTACTTCTATTAAAAAATCTCAATCCTTCCAGTACTTATCAGCTGCTGTATGCCCCAGAGGAAGTTGTGTATTTCTTTTCAGTCTTACCATCGTGCTCTCTGCTAACACCTCTGTCCATGTCAGGAACTGTCCAGAGGACAAGCAAATCCCCATAGCAAACCTCTCCTGCTCCGGACAGTTCCTGATCCGGACAGAGATGTCAGCAGAGGGCACTGTACTCGGACAGAAGAGAACTCCAGAAAGAAATACAACTTCCTCTGGAGCATAAAGCAGCTGATAAGTACTGGAAGGATTAAGATTTTTAAATAGAAGTAAATTACAAATCTGTTTAACTTTTTGGCACCAGTTAATTAAAAAAAAATTTCTTTCCACTGGAGTACCCCTTTAATGAATATTCCGGCGGAATTCTGCACAGACATTCCGCCATGTGAATATACCCTTGCGATGTATACATTGGCGTACTATCATAGAACATATACCGATACCCACATAGGAACTGTGCAATGTCCTTAGGCCAAGGAAACAGGAACCTAAGTTGATGATTTACTGGATGGACATGAAGCTAATAGGCGCAAATGCCAATTTCGGATACCACCGCCACCTATCATTTACCATTTATAATGTACCGCCATGTACCTCCCTGCCAATATGTAACCTATACTGAAATAGCTACAGTAATTCAATGGAACCAAAGTTTCGCCTATAAAAGTTACATCTGAACACACTGCCTTGTGTACTCAGCGGGAGAAGCGACAGAACAAGCCGCAAGCCGTTTACTTACGTTAAATACCATTAAATGTGAAAGTTTATGAAAAATAAAGTCTCTCAGCAAAGTATAACAAGGGGCTCTGTGACTCGGCGGCTGGGTGACTGTATTCACCTGTCACATGAGATCGACTCTGGCAACGTATGCCTCGAAGTCTGCTGTGTTACTACAAATCCCAGCATACACGGACATTGGAAGGAAACGTAGCAGCTGCTGAAGCATAAAGCCTGATGTAACAAAGGATAGTAGGAAGTCTTTCTTATGCCGTCTAATAAAAACTCATTTAATACTTGGCATAGAAGACTGTAAGCAAGTGGATTCAATCACTTCTGTTGTGAAATCATCGCTAGATTGTTACAAACCACAAGTCACCTAAAACTTTTAACCCTATAGGAAAACGTTAAGGTTGCAGGAAGTCGAAGTAATTTTACCGTGACCCAGATGGCACAAGGACATAGTTACATAGTAGGGTTAAAAAAAAGACACATGTCCATCAATTCAACCAAGGAGGGGAGGAGATGGATGAAGGAAAAAGATACGGGTGGATGAAGCAAAAGGGTATGGGAGGATAAATGGAAGGGGTAATGGTGGATAAAGGGAAGGGGTACAGGTGGATGAAGGAAAGGGGTATGGGTGGATGAAGGGAAGGGGTATGGGTGGATAAAGGGAAAGGGTATGGGTGGATAAAAGGAAGGGGTATGAGTGGATAAAGGGAAGGGTATGGGTGGATAAAGGGAAGGGGTATGGGTTAATAAAGGGAAGGGGTATGGGTGGATAAAGGAAAGGGGTATGGGTGAATAAAGGAAAGGGGTATGGGTGGATAAAGGAAAGGGGTATGGGTGGATAAATAGAAGGGGTATGGGTGGATAAAGGAAAGGGGTATGGGTGGATAAAGGGAAGGGGTATGGGTGGATAAAGGGAAGGGTATGGGTGAATAAAGGGAAGGGGTATGGGTGGATAAAGGGAAGGGGTATGGGTGGATAAAGGGAAGGGGTATGGGTGGATAAAGGGAAGGGTATGGGTGAATAAAGGGAAGGGGTATGGGGGGATAAAGGGAAGGGGTATGGGTGAATAAAGGGAAGGGGTATGGGTGGATAAAGGAAAGGGGTATGGGTGGATAAAGGGAAGGGGTATGGGTGGATAAAGGGAAGGGTATGGGTGAATAAAGGGAAGGGGTATGGGTGGATAAAGGAAAGGGGTATGGGTGGATAAAGGGAAGGGGTATGGGTGGATAAAGGGAAGGGTATGGGTGAATAAAGGGAAGGGGTATGGGGGGATAAAGGGAAGGGGTATGGGTGAATAAAGGAAAGGGGTATGGGTGGATAAAGGAAAGGGGTATGGGTGGATAAAGGGAAGGGGTATGGGTGGATAAAGGGAAGGGTATGGGTGAATAAAGGGAAGGGGTATGGGTGGATAAAGGAAAGGGGTATGGGTGAATAAAGGGAAGGGGTATGGGTGGATAAAGGAAAGGGGTATGGGTGGATGAAGGGAAGGGGTATGGGTGGATGAAGGAAAGGGGTAATGGTGGATAAAGGGAAGGGGTACGGGTTGATGAAGGAAAGGGGTAATGGTGTATAAAGGGAAGGGGTATGGGTAGATAAAGGGAAGGGATATGGGTAGATAAAGGGAAGGGGTATGGGTAGATAAAGGGAAGGGATATGGGTAGATAAAGGGAAGGGGTATGGGTAGATAAAGGGAAGGGATATGGGTGGATAAAGGAAAGGGGTATGGGTAGATAAAGGGAAGGGGATGTGAACTTATATTTCTGTATATGTATGACTGTTATTTTGTTGTAGTAAAGTATCTAATCCTGTTTTGAAGCCCTGCTCTGCTCCTGCTGTGACCAGTTCCTGATGTAGACTGTTCCATAAATCCACAGTTCTGGTATAGAAGACTTGTTTCCCCTGGAAGTCAAACCTTTTTTTCTCCAGACAGGGGGAGTCCCTCTTGTCTTTTGTGGGGGATTTATCTGAAACATTTTTGTATAAGACATTTATATACTTACATAAGGTGATCAATTCCGTAAACGTCTCTTCTCAATACTAAACAAATGTAATTCTTCTAATTGCTAAGATATACGACGACCCGGCTCTCTGCATGAAAAGAACTGTGTCCACCCCCGCACGAAGCTGTGCCTTCTATGTCCCCTCCATGCGGACCTCCATTTCGGACCCCCGCGATCAAACTCTTATGTCCTATCCTTAGGTTAGGGGATACATTTCCCTAACCCGGAGTACTCCTTTAATAAAACATATACCGCACTGTATACTTTTTCTTTACTGGAACCTGCTGTATTAAAAAGTGCAAATGTCTGTGCAAATTTTTTTTTTTTAATCAACCAGTGCCAGAAAGTTAAACAGATTTGTAAATTATTTCTATATAAAAATCTTAATCCTTCCAGTACTTAACAGCTGCTGTATGCTCCAGAGGAGGTTGTGTAGTTCTTACCAGTCTGACCACAGTGCTCTCTGCTGACACCTCTGTCCATGTCAGGAATTGTCCAGAACAGGAGCAAATCACCATGGCAAACCTATCCTGCTCTAGACAGTTCCTGAGACGGACAGAGGTGTCAGCAGAGAGCACTGTGGTCAGACAAGAAAGAACTACACAACTTCCTCTGGAGCATACAGCAGCTGATAAGTACTGGAAGGTTTAATATTTTTACATCAAAGTAATTTACAAATCTGTTTAACATTCTGGCACCAGTTGATTTAAAAAAAAAATTGTTTTCCACTGGAGTACCCCATTCATTGTATTAATCTGTATTATTTCAGATAGTCTATCATGTATATTACGAGCCTTAGATTTCAATATTCGGATTGTGGATGACAAAGGAAACCGTATATGACAAGATGGCGAAAACTATGTATAAAACATAAGGGAGCTGACACATCTGGGCCACGCACTGCCTGAGCGCACAGCCGGAAGCAAAAACCAACATTTTCTGTTTATATGGCTTTTTATCCTATTTCATATTACAGTCGTCCCTCAAGCTACAATATCAATTGGTTCCAGGACGACCATTGTATGTTGAAACCATTGCATGTTGAGACCAGAACTCTATGGAAACCTGGTAATTGGTTCTGAAGCCACCAAAATGTCATCCAAAAATAGGAAAAAGTGAGGATTAAAGAAAAATAAGTAGATAACTAATACAGATAAAGCAAATCCTTATATATAAAAGTAAGAAAGATCTGCTGGGAGCTGTAAATCACTGTCTATGTCAGTGTTTCCCAACCAGGGCGCCTCCAGCTGTTGCAAAACTACAACTCCCCGCATGCCCGGACAGCCGTTGGCTGTCCGGGCATGCTGGGAGTTGTAGTTTTGTAACAGCTGGAGGCACCCTGGTTGGGAAACAATGGTTTATGCAGAGGACAGGAGCTTCTTCAGGGTCCTACACAGTTCACAAAGTGTCCCAAATGGAGCCGCCCTTACTTGGTGTCCAAAGGAGCAGCTAACCTGGGCACAGGTAAGGAGTATAGAACATGTAATATCTCCCTGTACTGTAGGGGGCGCTACCAGACAGCCAGTCAGTGCATGCACTTCAGTAATAGAGGTGATTTACCAGTAAAATGCCCATTCTGATTGGTCAGTTCCTCCAGTTGTGACAGGTATCACAGATCTGCACTGTCCATAGCATTGTATGTTGAGTTTGCTTTCAAGTTACGATGGTCCAGAAAAAAACATTGTATGTTTAAACTATTGTATGTTGAGGCCATTGTAAGTTGAGGGATCACAGTGAGGTAGCTTGGGGGGGTGTAGGGTATGGGGAGTGTAGCTGTGCAGGTAATAAAGGGTGCTTGTTAACCCTTGCTATTCGTGACGCCAGGGTGTGGGCTCCTCAATATAGCTTTTCCTACCACCGCCCTTCCCAGGAACGATAGGGAGGTAGATGATACTGGGTTTAAGTAGATAGTAATAATGGATTGTCCACAACTGGAAAGCTTCTGTAAACAGCGTTAACTTTACTGAAGATTTTCTGTACACTTCAACAACATAACAGTCTCTCATCAATACAGCTTCCTTTTTGGAGATTGACAATGGTTGGGACTTTAGCTTTAAGAGTCTCTAGACTATTGCGCTGCTCCACTGGATTTAGAGAATTAGTTGCAATCCAGTAGTCAGGCTAGTATTAGCAGGAATTAGTATAAGACTCACGATTTTTGGTTCTGCCGAGGCCGTAGGTTTAGAGCCTAGCGTGTCTTTGAAAGTTGCGCAGATCCGTCTTGTTAGTCCGGCATCCACGAGAGAAGCAACCCAAGAGAGCGATGATTGGACGCAGCTCCCTTATATGGGCAGGGGCTGGACTAGAGCTAATTGGTCTCTTCTGATGTCAATCACCATTACAGAGATTTGTGGGTAACATGTGAACCCAAGGACCTCCTAAGGTCCTACAACATACCATAGAGGTTACTAGCATGGTCACATGACCAAAGGTCCTGCAACACTGAACAAGATAAGTACTATACATTCCTATAGAATATAGCTATAATTATCAAATATATACATTTATTATTATCAAAGATAAACTTTAGGAGAGGTGACTAGGGGCTGTCCCACCTGAGGAACCCTACCTGAATGTAGTTACTCTGACTTTTGGGACCTCTACACTAGGTACTGGATGCAATACGGTACCGGAACACCACAACTGTATTTTCCAAGATTCCAAAAGCCATAGAAAAGCCATGAGTAATATATGAATATTTCCTCTTGCCCCTCTCATAGGCTCCAGTACACCTCACAAGACCCACTTAATGTTACCTGGCCTTAGAAAACAGCTCCGTAAATCAATAGGCCTCAGTTTCTCAATCTGTTTCCAAGAAATGTTTGGCTCGTTCCGTGGCGGCTCCCCTAGAGGCACTGCCGTTTAAGGGGGCCCTGCATGAACAAGCGCTCCCCATAACTACAAAAATATAAGAGGAGGTGGTTAGGGGGAGGACGGCAGCACAATAGCGTATGTTTTTCCTGACAAGCAGGTACAGATGGCGAGGAGAGAAGTGTTTATTCGAGAGCTGGTTGCGACCAGACGCTACACACAGGGCTCTCTTATGAGGAGAGGACGGGGAGAACGTTGGCTATAGACTTCAGGTATAATGCACATGATTGACGCAGCGGGGATTTTGCTGACTTTTTTTTTTAACACTCTCTTGCACAGAGAAGGAAAGCCTTCCAGGTTTTATGACAGGAGTCCCTGCAGGAGGAGCCTTTCTTCTGGAAAATGGCTGTGTAACCTACATACAGTATGTATCTGCTTTGTTTACTAAACAGTTCTATAAAAGAAGTGAAGTGAATGTAAACAAAAGGGGTAAGGACGGGCGGTAATGCTTGGTTCTTGCGCCAAACGTATATACACAACTATAAACAATGTAAGTTCACCTGACTTGGGGAAATTGCTGTCCGAAAGTATTCTGAAATGAAAGGGTAAAGGATTTCCAAAACTTAAAGGGGCGCTACTGCTTTAAGAAAAGGATTCAGGATGCCACTATAGCACAGGACAGTTTATTATAGTTCAGAGCGATAGGACAACGCGTTTCGGCACCAGCATGCGCCTTCTTCAGGTCCACAAAACAATCAATTTATGACGTCCTGTAGCCTGTGTTGTGCTAGGATGGCACGCCATCCTAGCACAACACAGGCTACAGGACGTCATAAATTATTTGTTTTGTGGACCTGAAGAAGGCACATGCTGGTGCCGAAACGCGTTGTCCTATCGCTCTGAACTATAATAAACTGTCCTGAATCCTTTTCTTAAAGCAGTAGCGCTCGTTTATAACCCCCTTTTTCCTTTCCTTTTCCTGTTTCCATTGTTTCCGTACCCTTTGCAGATACGGATAGGGGTTTCGAGCTGCACAACTGCCGCTACCGCCTTAGACTCCGCCCACTCCCCAGGTGAGGTGCTGCGGCTTCTGATAACCTCAGCGGGACATCACAATACCTTGACTGCAGTGGTTTCTGGCCATCCAACCACGTCCCCACTGCACATGAGAGAGACCCCCTACCTTTTTTTTTTACTCCTTTCTCCCACAAAACTTAAAGGGGTACTCTGCCCCTAAACATCTTATCCCCTATCCAAAGGATGGGGGATAAGATGTCTGATCACAGAGGTACGGCCTTACCTTAGGGGTTTCCTTAGTGTAAACTCGGCCTTACCGTATGCTGGATTATACTATTTATACAACTAATTTAGCTCTGCTACATCTGTGTATATGTAGTGTACTTAAATATTTGTCACCAGTCCTTTGGGCACATCTGTTAGGACTGTATTACACAGGGCGTTTACCATTAAAGGGGTTATCCAGGAAAAAACTTTTTTTTATATATATCAACTGGCTCCAGAAAGTTAAACAGATTTGTAAATGACTTCTATTAAAAAAAATCTTAATCCTTTTAGTACTTATGAGCTGCTGAAGTTGAGTTGTTCTTTTCTGTCTAAGTGCTCTCTGAGGACACCTGTCTCTGGAACTGTCCAGAGTAGAAGCAAATCCCCATAGCAAACCTCTTCTGCAGTTCCCGAGACAAGCAGAGATGTCAGCAGAGAGCACTGTTGTCAGACAGAAAACAACAACTCAACTTCAGCAGCTGATAATTATTGGAAGGATTAAGATTTTTTTAATAGAAGTAATTTACAAATCTGTTTAACTTTCTGGAGCCAGTTGATATATATATATAAAAAAAAAGTATTTCCCTGGAATACCCCTTTAAACCAGCAATCAGCCGGCGAACAAGCAAAACACTTGGGCCGAGTCTATGCTACGAAATTCAGAAATTCAGGAATTCTGCTCGAATATTCCGGTGCAGCAGCCTCCTATTGTTTTCAATGGGATTCAGCTTATATATCTCTTCAGTGGCACTTGAGATGCCATAAGAAGGGGAGATTATATGTGATTGTATGCTTACTGATCAGCTGATCACACTCAGCCTGGGAGGAGTAAGTTATTCCTGATCCACAGGACAGGGGCTAACTAGATGATGGGTGAGGGTCTGACCCATAGATCACAAGTACAAGGGCTCAGTTGTCCTCCAAGTGAATGAACTGGCAGCGCAGATGCTCGGCCACCGCTCCATTCACTGCCTATGGGCCTTCTGATTATGGCCAAATTCAGTGCTCGGCAGTATCCAGAAGTCCCATAGAGAATGAATGGTGCTGTGGTCAAGCATGTGTGCTGCTGCTCCATCCTCATGATCCATACGGACCCCAGCATTCAGATCCCCTCCCATCAGCTTGTTGTCCCCAATCCACAGACTGACCTTCAATCTTCAGATAACCCCTTTATGGCTTTGAATAATTTCTATAGCTTAGGAGCCACACTGTAGAGGTGACAATAAAATGTGTATATTGTGCACGTTATATGTCTGTAATTTTTATTGGTCTGTGAATAGTGCACACAATGATGCCTAACCTATAATAAGACCCATTCCTTCTTTAAAGGGGTATTCCAGGATTTTTTTTTTATATTTGACTATGCTACAGGGGCTGTAAAGTTAGTGTAGTTGATAATATAGTGTCTGTACCTGTGTGTGACGGTTTTCTCACAATTCTCCTGTGATTTTCACCCCATTATTTCTTTTTACCAGCATACAAAATTACTGTTGTCTCAGATTTTTCCCAGCTTGCAATGTGGCCGAGACCTGACATCACTAGTCAGCTGATGACAGGGAGCCTGTCTGCTTCAATGGGTGGAGCGATCGCCTGGTGGGAGAGAGATCAATCTGCAACAGCTGTAGGCACCCTGATTGAAAACCACAGGTCTTTTGAATGGATGCAGCTCATTTATGTTTCAATGGGTGGGGGGGCTGATGCGTGGGAAGGAGGAAAATGGAATTATGGTATTTGTAGGCAAAAAAGAAAACTCAAACAGGAAATACCAGTTCACAAAAAGCTAGCCACAGTATTATGGTAATCTCACAACATAGACATTTATCTCCAAGACAAGCGCAGATCCTTCCTAAGCATGTCCATTACTGTCTGCCAGGTACGTACTAAAATCACCTTATGGTGGAGAACCTCTTTAAAGGGGTACTCCACTGCCCCAGCTTTCGGAACACTTAGTTCCGAGCGCTGGGTGTGGGCTACGGTGGTCGTGATGCCACGGCCACGCCCCTCATTATGTCACACCACGCCCCCTCAATGCAAGTTTATGGGAGGGGGCGTGACGGCAACCATCAACTTAAATCGTCGCTGTCATTGTACATCTTGGCAAAATATTAACCTTTTAAAAATACTTCATTAAAAAAACATTTCAATCTCCTTTTAACAGACATCATGGCTTATAAAAAAAAAAAATACCACTAGGGGCCGCCATACCATCCAGAACATAATCCTGCCTGGCTGCAGCATCATTTTTGTCCCAGCTAAAGCACAGGCAGGGACAAAGTTCAGGAAGTGAGGGCGGGACTAGCACACATCTGTGCTCACTCCTGTCCTATCAGACTGCTGCATGAAAACAGAGAGGAGGAGGTTACACAGCAGCCTGCAGTAATTGGATAAAGAGACCCAGCACAGCAGACTCAGGGAGGAAGTGAATGCATGGTGAGTGAGGGCGGGCTCAGTGCTTGCCTCAGACACACTCCGTCCTGAGCAGTGGATGTCAGAATGAGAGAGCAGCAGAACAGAGGGATCTGTGAGCCAAATACAGAAGCTAGACACATGAAAAAGACAGGTAAAGCATCTGTATGACCTAGAGAGTAGCATATATAAGCATTTTTTTCCTGTGCTGTGACAGCCACGCTTTAAAAGGGTTCTCCGTTGCTTACACATCTTTTCCCCTATCCAAAGGATAGGGGATAAGATGCCTGATCGAGGGAGTCCCGCCGCTGGGGACCCCCGGGATCATGCACGCGGCACCCCGTTTATAATCAGTCACGCCTCTGCCCCCGTGTGACATCACGCCTCCGCCCCTCAATGCAAGCCTACGGGAGGGGGCGTGACAGCTGTCACGCCCCCTCCCGTAGGCTTGCATTGAGGGGCGGAGCGTGATGTCACACGGGGGCGGAGGCGTGATGTCACACGCCGCCGGCCCGGTGGTAGCCTGTAATCAGACTGATTACAAATGGGGTGCCACGTGCATGATCCCGGGGGTCCCCAGCGGCGGGACTCCCGCGATCAGGCATCTTATCCCCTATCCTTTGGATGGGGAAAAAGATTTGTAAGCACCGGAGAACCCCTTTAAAGGAGTACTCCGGTGTGTGTTTTTTAACCCTCTGTGCCCGGGCTGCCAAGCGAAACAAAATAAACTTTAACTCACCTTCCTACGTTCCCCCCCCCCCCCCCCCCATTGCGCTGATATCGATGTCCCGTCCTCTGCAAGTTGAAGAGTCACGTGACGCTCAGTGTACCCCGGGGGCGCAGCAGTGTCCCCCTGCAGCCGGTGATACGCTGAGCGTCACTCTTCGACTTACAGGAAGCGGAAGAAGTCGGGGACCGGAGAACGGGACATCGATATCAGCGCAACGGGGGGGAACGTAGGAAGGTGAGTTAAAGTTTGTTTTGTTTCGCTTGGCAGCCCGGGCACAAAGGGTTAAAAAATAAACGCACCGGAGTACTTCTTTAACATAAAAGTTAGCAATAGAAGTCAGTAGATCTCCGTCATGAAGGGTTAAGCATGTAGGCAGAGAACCGCCATGGCTCGGTCTGGGCAGTCAGCTGTATACATGAGACATCATTAAGGGTCTGTTTACTCTCTTTTGCGCCATGGATACGTAATGCAGCATAGAGCAACGTCTGGGTGACTCATGCTGCAGAGTGACACTTGTACAGTCGGGCTCCGTCAGACATACAGAGAGCTCAGTGTGCGCGAAGTCTATAATACACCTCCGTGCGTCCTCAGCCACGTGCAGAGCATCACTAAGTGTCATTGATTTCATCGCTCTGTGCATTATATACGTGTCTATACCTATGTGTGGCCTACATAAAGACAAGCGTGTACATTAATGCCAACCTGATGATGGAAGGCAAAAATAACAACAATCGAAACGCCATCATTCCAGTAATGTTCATCTATGGTCCAGTGTCATAAACAGTGATCCCTCAACTTACAATGGCCTCAACATACAATAGTTTCAACATACAATGGTCATTTCTGGACCATTGTAAGTTGAAACCAGACTCAACATACAATGTACAGACAGTCCAGATCTGTGAAACGTGTCAATGGCCGGAAGAACCGACCAATCAGAATGGGCATTCGCTGGTAAAAACCCCTGTATTACTGAAGTGTATGAACTGACTGGTGTCTGGTAGCGCCCCCTACAGTACAGGGAGGTATTACATGTTCTGTACTCTTTACCTGTATTACTGAAGTGTATGCACTGACTGGTGTCTGGTAGCGACCCTTACAGTACAGGGAGGTATTACATGTTCTGTACTCTTTACCTGTATTACTGAAGTGCATGCACTGACTGGTGTCTGGTAGCGCCCCCTACAGTACAGGGAGGTACTACATGTTCTGTACTCTTTACCTGTATTACTGAAGTGTATGCACTGACTGATGTCTGGTAGCGCCCCCTACAGTACAGGGAGGTATTACATATTCTGTACTCTTTACCTGTATTACTGAAGTGCAGGCACTGACTGATGTCAGGTAGCGCCCCCTACAGTACAGGGAGGTATTACATGTTCTGTACTCTTTACCTGTATTACTGAAGTGTATGCACTGACTGGTGTCTGGTAGCGCCCCCTACAGTACAGGGAGGTATTACATGTTCTGTACTCTTTACCTGTATTACTGAAGTGTATGCACTGACTGGTGTCTGGTAGCGCTCCCTACAGTACAGGGAGGTATTGCATGTTCTGTACTCTTTACCTGTATTACTGAAGTGTATGCACTGACTGGTGTCTGGTAGCGCCCCCTACAGTACAGGGAGGTATTACATTTTCTGTACTCTTTACCTGTATTACTTAAGTGTATGCACTGACTGATGTCTGGTAGCGCCCCCTACAGTACAGGGAGGTATTACATGTTCTGTACTCTTTACCTGTATTACTGAAATCTATGCACTGACTGGTGTCTGGTAGCGCCCCCTACAGTACAGGGAGGTATTACATGTTCTGTACTCTTTACCTGTATTACTGAAATCTATGCACTGACTGGTGTCTGGTAGCACCCCCTACAGTACAGGGAGGTATTACATGTTCTGTACTCTTTACCTGTATTACTGAAGTGTATGCACTGACTGGTGTCTGGTAGCGCCCCCTACAGTACAGGGAGGTATTACATGTTCTGTACTCTTTACCTGTACCACGGTTATCTGCTCCTTTGGACACCAGGTGAGGGCGACTCCATGTTACTTTTTTAGGACACTGTGTTCTGTACAGGACCCCGAAGATGCTCCTGTCCTCTATATAGACCAGTGTTTCCCAAGCAGGGTGCCCCCAGCTGTTGCAAAACTACAACTACCAGCATGCCCGGACAGCCTTTGGCTGTCCGGGCATGCTGGGAGTTGTAGTTTTACAAACGCTGGAGGCTCCCTGCTTGGGAAACACTGACATAGACAGTGATTACAGCTCCCAGCAGATCTTTCTTACTTTTATATGGAAGGATTTGCTTTATCTATATTAGTTATCTACTTATTTTTCTTTAACCCCTTAAGGACCGGAGGTTTTTCCGTTTTTGCATTTTCGTTTTTTGCTCCTTGCCTTTAAAAAATCATAACTCTTTCAAATTTACACCTAAAAATCCATATGATGGCTTATTTTTTGCGCCACCAATTCTACTTTGTAATGACGTCAGTCATTTTGCCCAAAAATCTATGGTGAAGCGGGAAAAAAAATCATTGTGCGACAAAATTTAAAAAAAAACGCTGTTTTGTAACTTTTGGGGGCTTCCGTTTCTACGTAGTACATTTTTCGGTAAAAATGACACCTGATATGTATTCTGTAGGTCCATACGATTAAAATGATACCCTACTTATATAGGTTTGATTTTGTCGGACTTCTGGAAAAAATCATAACTACATGCAGGAAAATTAATACGTTTAAAATTGTCATCTTCTGACCTCTATAACTTTTTTATTTTTCCGTGTATGGGGCGGTATGAGGGCTCATTTTTTGCGCCGTGATCTGAAGTTTTTAACGGTACCATTTTTGCATTGATAGGACTTATTGATCGCTTTTTATTCATTTTTTCATGATATAAAAAGTGACCAAAAATGCACTATTTTGGACTTTGGAATTTTTTTGCGCGCACGCCATTGACCGTGCGGTTTAATTAACGATATATTTTTATAATTCGGACATTTCCGCACGCGGCGATACCATTTATGTTTATTTTTATTTTTATTTACACTGTGTTTTTTCTTTTATGGGAAAAGGGGGGTGATTCAAACTTTTAATAGGGAAGGGGTTAAATGATGTTTATTCACTTTTTTTTTGCACTTTTTTTTTGCAGTGTTATAGGTCCCATAGGGACCTATAACACTGCACACACTGATCTTTTACATTGATCACTGGTTTCTCATAAGAAACCAGTGATCGATGATTCTGCCGCATGACTGCTCCTGTCTGGATCTCAGGCACTGAGCAGTCATTCGGCGATCGGACAGCGAGGAGGCAGGTAGGGGCCCTCCCGCTGTCCTGTCAGCTGTTCGGGATGCCGCGATTTCACCGCGGCTATCCCGAACAGCCCACTGAGCTAGCCGGCATGCTTTCGGTTTCCCTTTAGACGCGGCGTTCAACTTTGAACGCCGCGTCTAAAGGGTTAATAGCGCGCGGCACAGCGATCAATGCCGCGCGCTATTAGCCACGGGTCCCGGCCGTTGTTAGAGGCCGGGCCCGACCCGCTATGACGCGGGGCCACGCCGTGGCCCCGCGTTATAGATCGGGAGTGGACACATGACGTTCCAGTACGTCATGTGTCCTTAAGGGGTTAAAGGGGTACTCCGGTGAAAACCTTTTTTCTTTTAAATCCACTGGTGGCAGAAAGTTAAACATATTTGTAAATTACTTCTATTAAAAAATCTTAATCCTTCCAGTACTTATTAGCTGCTGAATACTACAGAGGAAATTCCTTTCCTTTTTGGAACACTGATGACATCACGAGCACAGTGCTCTCTGCTGACATCTCTGTCCATTTTAGCAACCGTGCATAGCAGATGTACGCTAAGGGCAGCATGGTGGCTCAATGGTTAGCACTGCTGCCTTGCATTGCTGGGGACTTGGGTTCAAATCCCACTAAGGACAACAATAAATAAAGCGTAATTATTATTATTATAATAACGTCAGCAGAGAGAACTGTGCTCGTGATGTCATCAGAGAGCATTTCAAAAAGAAAAGAATTTCCTCTGTAGTATTCAGCAGCTAATAAGTACAGGAAGGATTAAGATTTTTTAATAGAAGTAATTTACAAATATGTTTAACTTTCTGCCACCAGTTGATTTAAAAGAAAAAAGGTTTCCACCGGAGTACCCCTTTAATTCTCACTTTTTCCTATTTTTGGATGACATTTTGGTGCCTTAGGAACCAATTACCAGGTTTCCACATACAATGGTTTCAACATACAATGGTCGTCCCAGAACCAATTAATATTGTAACTTGAGGGACCACTGTATGTATGTACACATGGGGGGGGGGGGGGGGGGGGGGCATTTATCATAGTTTTTGCACAATTTTTGTCATGTTTTCATCGGTTTTTCTGCCTTTTTTTTATGATCGTTTTCACCCAACTTTTTGCAACTTGCGCTCGCTTTATTATTTTTGTACTTGAAGGGGGCGTGGCTTACTGTACACTCCGTGTAAAAAGAGTTTTTGTGCAAACTGTTGCGCCAGTATAAGGCCCTTTTCACACTACAGGTATCATCCTGCTTTTTTACTGCCGTTATTTTACAATAACGGATGAAAAAAACCAAAAACGGATGGCTGATAACTGATGACCATCATCCGTTTTTTTAAATGTTTTTTTTGATGTTGTTCATCCATTATCATTTGTTATTACCAGTTACATCCGTATTTATTTTTTTTATCAGGTTTTAAACCCTTTTTTTTGTAAAGCTGTACTGAGCATGCTCAGTACAAAAAACGGATGTTAAAAAAAACTGACAATAACTGATGATAATGGATGTTTATTTATTTATTTTTATTTTTTTAACATCCGGTTGCCATAGACTTCAATGTTAAATTTTAACATCCGGATTTTCACCATTTATTTGCCGGACCAAAAATGAGTGCGTGCACGGACCGCCTTTTGTGCCGGCAAAAATAACTGACATAAGTAAAAAAAATAAAAAAATAAAAACGGACATGCCTGATGCAAAAAAAATTTCTAAAAATCCCATTGAACTGAATGGGATTTTTTCACGGCCATTTTCAGGACTTTTTGCCGGGAGTAATAACGGAGGTTTTTTTTACAGGATGATACCTGTAGTGTGAAAGGGGCCGAATATTGGTGTTCAGAACAGCATTGCACATCCAAAACAATTGATGTTCCGAACTGTTAGACGCTGTTAGGACAAGAAGACACATGGGGGGGGAGGAGTTTTATCAAAACCCGTGCAAAGAAAAGTTGTCCAGTTGCCCATAGCAACCAATCAGATTGCTTGTTTCATTTTTAACAAGGCCTCTGCAGAATGAAAGCAGCGATCTGATTGGTTGCTAGGGACAACTGGGCAACTTTTCCATTGCCCAGGTTTTGATAAATCTCCCCCATGGCGCCTTCTATATATTTGATTGCCTGAGCTCCAATAACATAGAGAAATTTTCTCGTGAATGACAGTAAAGCTGCAAGCCGAGCCCTGTCTCCAAATCTCGCTCCAGTGCTGTGCGTACAAATAGTGCGTAGGTGCAAAAATTTGGAAACAGGGCTCTGTGGGGTTGCTTTGACTTGCAAGCCGGACCGACGCATAAAAAGGGTTGAAAATAGATGGGGCGTGGCTTAGTGGGAGGGGTGTGTCTTAGTGGGAGGGGGTGTAGCTTAGTGGGAGAGGTGTGGCTTAGCGGGAGGGGGTGTGGCATAGTGGGAGAGGTGTGGCTTACTTGCCGGACTGACTCACTCAAACCTCCTCCTCATGTAATCTCCTTACTACTGGGGTGACACACTGTAACAAACCTCCTCCTCATGTAATCACCTTACTACTGGGGTGACACACTGTAACAAACCTCCTCCTCATGTAATCACCTTACTACTGGGGTGACACACTGTAACAAACCTTCTCCTCATGTAAATTACCTTACTACTGGGGTGACACACTGTAACAAACCTCCTCCTCATGTAATCTCCTTACTACTGGGGTGACACACTGTAACAAACCTTCTCCTCATGTAAATTACCTTACTACTGGGGTGACACACTGTAACAAACCTCCTCCTCATGTAATCTCCTTACTACTGGGGTGACACACTGTAACAAACCCCCTCCTCATATAAACTCCTTACTACTGGGGTGACACACTGTAACAAACCCCTCCTCATGTAATCTCCTTACTACTGGGGTGACACACTGTAACAAACCCCCTCCTCATGTAATCTCCTTACTACTGGGGTGACACACTGTAACAAACCTCCTCATATAAACTCCTTACTACTGGGGTGACACACTGTAACAAACCTCCTCCTCATGTAATCTCCTTACTACTGGGGTGACACACTGTAACAAACCTTCTCCTCATGTAATCACCTTATTACTGGGGTGACACACTGTAACAAACCTTCTCCTCATGTAATCTCCTTACTACTGGGGTGACACACTCTAACAAACCTCCTCCTCATGTAATCTCCTTACTACTGGGGTGACACACTGTAACAAACCTTCTCCTCATGTAATCACCTTATTACTGGGGTGACACACTGTAACAAACCTCCTCCTCATGTAATCTCCTTACTACTGGGGTGACACACTCTAACAAACCCCCCTCCTCACGCGACGGTGGTGCTGGCTGGGCTGGTGCTTCAGATTCTGGCTGGTTACTAACTTTCTTTCAGCGGACAGAGCGGCGCCCCATCATGAGGGCGCTCTAGGCGGCTGCCTATTTTGCCTATAGGCAAAACCGGCCTTGTAGAGTACAGAGATAGTATTTGTATCCCAGTCCTAGTATATATATATATATATATATATATATATATATATACACATATAAAATAGTATGCTTATTTTTGAATACCCCCAACACTTCATGGGTATGAGGGTGGGCTCATTTAGCTGTGAGCTCAGATATTAATCTATGGTTCTCAACATTTTAACATTGGGCGTTGCTTTCCCCATCATAGGGAGTCAGGACTGCTCTTAGCTCAAAGAAGGTGGGAGAAGGCGAAGCATTCCAGTGCAATCTAAGTACAAAATCTAAAGCCAGTCCAGTGACTTTTCCAGAACTGAATGGGGTCACTTCTCTAGGATTTTAGTTCTTCCAGTTGAAGCCGGTAAAAACCAAATGGACCAAGTGAGCAGTTTCGTAGAATTTTAGCATTCCTGCACTTTCACAAACAAACTGAATATTATACTAACAGGATTCCTAGGAGTAACATTTTACAGACATTTACTTCTGGCCCCCGAAACGGATTACACAACCGAAACCTTGTAATCTACTTGAAATAATTTGCCAAATTTCCTTCATTGGGATTACTATGTAAGTGATAAAAAAATGTACTGTTTGTACTTTATTAAACTGAATGTCTGTTTCCAGCACATTTACGATGAGCTTTACGCATCTGCTGTTCAACAAACTGAACCATATATCTATGCTGCAGGCACATATGTTAAAGGGGTACTCCGGCACTAAGACATCTTATCCCCTATCCAAAGGATAGGGGATAAGATGCCTGATCACGGGGGGCCTGCCGCTGGGGACTCCCGTGATCTTGCATGCAGAACCCCGATAGAATCAGTCCCCGGAACGTGTTCGCTCCGGGTCTGATTACTGGCGATCACGGGGACCGAGCGTTGTGACGTCACGGCTCCGCCCCCGTGTGACATCACTCTCTGCCCCATCAATGTAAGCCTATGGGAGGGGGCATCACTCCCCCTCCCATAGGCTTGCATTGAGGGGGCAGAGTGTGTGACGTCACACGGGGGTGGAGCCGTGATGTCACAACGCTCTGTCCCCGTGATCGCCAGTAATCAGACTCCGTCACGCTCCGCCCCCTCAATGCAAGCCTATGGGAGGGGGCGTCACGCCCCCTCCCATAGTCTTACATTGAGGGGGTGGAGCATGACATCACAGGGGGTGGAGCCATGACATCACAACGCTCCGTCCAGTAATCAGACCGGGAGCAAAAGCGCTCTGGGGACTGATTCTAACGGGGTGCTGCCTGCCAGATCACAGGGTTCCCCAGCAGCGGGACCCCTCCGATCAGGCATCTTATTCCCTATCCTTTGGATAGGGGATAAGATGTCTTAGCGCCGGAGTACCCCTTTAAGCCACTTTCACACTACCATTGTGCTGCGTCGAGAACGGCCATTAAAGGGGTACTCCTCCCCTAGACATCTTATCCCCTATTCAATCGAACGCCGGGTGCAGCACGGAGATCGTGTGGGTCCCCAATGGCAAGACCCCGCGATCTCCATGCAGCACCCGGCATTCGTTTAGAGCGTCGGGTTCAGTGCCGGAGCCTCGTGACATCACGGCCGCGCCCAGCTCGTGACGTCATGGCCACGCACCCAATGCAAGTCTATAGGGGGGGGGGGGGGGGGCGTGATGGCCACTAAGCACCAACAAGCACCTCCTCCATACTTTTGAAGTGCATCTTGAAATACAGAGACAATTGGCTGAGTCGAAGAAAGTAAGAGGACTTCTTGTCCTTGAGAAAATGTGGAGTCTTAGGGTATGTTCACACTACCAAGTTCCTTGTCGAACTCCTCTGTGGATCTGCAGCTTTTCTGCTCCATGAAAAATCCATTGAAGTTAATGGGACATACCTTGAATTTCCGTAATGTGAACGAGCCCTTATAATTTAATAATCTACTAGGGAAAAAAGAAAATAGCCAAAGAAGGCCTCCTCCAGAAGAAGGAAGAGCTCAATTGTGTCACCTGTTAGTGTCTATGCACATGGCGGAATTCTGCCTCAAATTAAAGGGGTATTCCAGGAAAAAAACTTTTTTTATATATATCAACTGGCTCCAGAAAGTTGAACAGATTTATAAATTACCTCTACTAAAAAATCTTAATCCTTTCAGTACTTAGGAGCTTCTGAAGTTAAGGTTGTTCTTTTCTGTCTAAGTGCTCTCTGATGACACGTGTCTCGGGAACCTCCCAGTTTAGAAGCAAATCCCCATAGCAAACCTCTTCTAAACTGGGCGCTTCCCGAGACACGTGTCATCAGAGAGGATTTAGACAGAAAAGAACAACCTTAACTTCAGAAGCTCATAAGTACTGAAAGGATTAAGATTTTTTAATAGAAGTAATTTACAAATCTGTTTAACTTTCTGGAGCCAGTAGATCATCCTCTCATCCTTCTTGACTAATTTGCATATTATAGAGTAATAAAGAAGACTTTAGAGTGAGACAAAGGTTGGGGCCCCAATATGACAGAGATAAAATGCTGTTCCCTAAAATATCTTACACATGTGCAATACCCTTCAGCTATCATAGAAGCTTGATGATTTTTGGATTGGTCCCGTACACCGGTGGCCCCTTAATAAGTATGAACTATTGGGCGCCACAAGAGCCGGATTAGCTCTCATTATGACATTATGTCCCCACGTCAGCACATTTTTCTCATAAGCTTTAGTTATAAGAGACAGAGAGGGGCCCCGTTAGGTTTCTCCAGTTTTCGCGGGTGGGTTTCGGAAAGGATGGATATACACGAAGCTGTACTCACTGCAGGTTTTCCCCCTTTTTCTTCTTTCTTTACTTAACATAATTATAATTTTATATTTAGAACAAATGTGTGTGGAGATCTTTACGCGTCACCTATATGCCCAAGGCCAAGGGCATAGATATGGGGTCTGTAGGGACCTTTTTCTGGGTGCTTGGTGCCAGGGAGTGTGCAGAAGCCCCTTTTCCTTGACCGGAGACCACAAAGGCAACGAATCATCAAAAAAATTGCCCTATTCTTTAAATAAAGATTTTTACGTTAACCGGTACCGCAGCCAAAATAACGTTTCCTCCGCGATCTCCGGAACGGGCCCCCGGTTCTCTCAGCGTGTGTCATCTAACGGTAGACGGAACGCGCTCCATTTATTTCGAAGGGAGCACCGATGATGCCCGAGTGCTGGACTTGGGTCTCTTCGGAGCTCCCATAGAAATCAATGGAGCGCATGCGTTACCGCACACGCTCCTAACTCAGAGCCGGGGCCCGTTAGGTCATCGCGGGGTTCAAATGATCAGCTACTTATTCCCTCCTGTGGATAGGGGATAAGTAAATTTTCGCTGCAATACCCCTTTAACCATATGTTAATTTTTGGGGGAATTTTACATTTTAAAATAATCCTGAAATGGTGCAGTTTCTATTGTGCCCACTAGGCCTAAAACTAAACGAATACTTCTTGGTCTGTACAGATAATTTCCACGCAGATGAGCACAGACAGCTCTCCCATAGAGATGAATGGAGGGCGCGTGCTGACCCCCGCTCCATGTGCATGGTGAGCCGGAGCGCCGTGCAGGAGAGCGCGGGGGGGGGGGGGGGGGGTCCCAGCGGTAGGACTCCCGCGATCAGACACTTGCAGTGCTTCTTTAATTATAATTTTTTTAATTTATTTTTATTTACCATATTTTTCGCCCTATAGGACGCACCGGCATATAAGATGCACCCAATTTATAGGTGCAAAATCTAAAGAAAAAAAGATTTTGAACCCAATAGTGGTCTTCAACCTGCGGACCTCCAGATGTTGCAAAACTACAACTCCCAGCATGCCCGGACAGCCGGAGTACCCCTTTAAATACCAGGAATCATGATGGCCGATACGCCCCCTCCCATAGATATTAATTGAGGGGGCGTGGTGTGACATCACAATCACGGCCTCCGGCTTCGAGTGTTCTGTACAAAATGTTCAGAGCGACTAAGCACCGGAGTACCCCCTTAAACTTTACTGGACATCCATATAGCACCATACAGGTGCACAGAAAAAGAAGCCAAGGTACAGGAGACAAGCAAACGATCGACGGGTTTCTGACTTCGTTAGCCCCTAGTCAGGATCTGATAATAATAAAATATGGTTGTTGGAGCTAAAAAATTCTCTGGATGTCCATGAATGAGTTAAAACCGTGGCCGAGCAGATATCTCCCTGACAGATAAGGCAGGAAATGTTAATGATTAAAAAATGAGTATTTAGCGGCGGTGATATCTATAAGGACATTCGTGTTAGGATACGAATAATTGTATCTGGGGTCCGCTCAGCCGTATTTGATGGGCGCTAATACAGTGCCGAAATCTGAAAAGTAAAGTAACATCCATTGCTCTGCGGCATCAGATAAAATGACAAAAATCTGACAAGTCGATAATTTATCTTTAAAATAAATCTTTTTTTTTACGTTTTTTTTTTTTTTTTTTTCCCCTACGCTGTCAATCTCAGCCATTCGAGCTCTGGGGACTCCTTTAAAGGCAGCTTTTAGTGTCACCGAACGATCCCCGAGTCTAAAGTGACATTAGCGAGTGACGACAGCTTGAGCCGTAACCATGGCAATAACACATTAGTCCAAGTAATGGGGGACATGTCAGCATATAAATGTCACCTTGATAAAATCCCTTTATTTTGTCAGCATGCCCTTTATTTAGACTGTAACTAAAGCTGCGACAGTAAGGAAGAAAATCTAAGATTTTATTTATTTTTCCTCCATCAAAGTATCGGGCCGCTTCCATTAATCGATTCGATCCTAAATACATTTTATAGGTGGCGGCATTGCACCGCGCCTAAAAGAATTAGCAATTCACAGGGATATAGGCTACTTATGGAGCCAGTGCCGGGAGCTCATGACGTCATAGCCCCACCCCCCTCATTGCATCCCGCCCCCTCAATGCAAGTCTATGGGAGGGGGCGGGGCGTGACATCATGAGGGGGGGGAACAGTGTGCTCCAAACGCTGAGCAGCGGAGTACCCCTTTAAAGGAGTATTCCAGCGCAAAATAACATATCATATAAGTATATATAACATATAAGTTATAAATCGCGGAGGGTCCGAGCGCTGGGGCCCCCCGGGATCTCCTGGATGGGGCGCTGGCAGCATGCTGATAAAGATACATGGAGGGGGTGTGTCTGCCGCAGCTTTCTGCGGCCTGCCGAGGCCCCCGTCCAGTAGATCTCGGGGGGCCCCAGCACTCGGACCCCCGCGATCTATAATTTATCCCCTATCCTTTGGATAGGGGATGTTTATTGCTCTGGAATACTCCTTTAAAGGGGTACTCCGCTGCTCAGCGTTTGGAATACACTGTTCCCCCCTCATGATGTCACACCCCGCCCCCTCAATGCAAGTCTATGGGAGGGGGCGTGACAGCCGTCACGCCCCCTCCCATAGACTTGCATTGAGGGGGCGGGGCATGATGTAATGAGGGGGTGGGGCTATGACATCATGAGCTCCCGGCACTTGCTCCAGCGTTCGGAACAGTTTAAAGTCAGTGGACATTCAGATCTCTTTCTTAAAGGGGTGCTCCAGTGGAAAAAAAATTTTTTTAAATCAACTGGTGCCAGAAAGTTAAACAGATTTATATATGACTTCTATTAAAAAAATCTTTACCCTTCCAGTACTTTTTAGCCGCTGTATGCTACAGAGGAAATTTTTTTCTTTTTGTATTTCTTTTTTTTGTCTTGTCCACAGTGCTCTCTGCTGACACCTCTGTCCGTGTCAGGATCTGTCCAGAGCAGCATAGGTTTGCAATGGGGATTTTCTCCTGCTCTGGACAGTTCCTAAAATGGACAGCAGAGGTCAGCAGAGAGCACTGTGGTCATGACATCAAAGAAAATGCATTTCTTTTTTGGATTTCTCTTTAGTATACAGCCCCTAAAAAGTACTGGAAGGATTAAGATTTTGTAATAGAAGTGATTTATAAATCTGTTTAACTTACTGGCACCAGTTGATTAAAAATAAATAAATAAATAAATAAATAAATAAAAAGGTTTCCACGGGAGTACCCCTTTAACATGTATAGCTTGGAAGAAAGAAGAGACAGAGGGGATATGATAGAAACCTTTAAATACATAAAAGCAATTAACACAGTAAAGGAGGAGACATGAATGGAGGGGCGTGATGTAGAGGTTTCCGAAACTGGAGATTCAGAACCTGCATAGAATGCGGGTGCTGCAGGGAGATCGCGCGGGGGGGGGGGGGGGGGGGGGGTCTCCGCAGCGGGCCCCCCACGATCAGACATCTTATCCCCTATCCTTTGGATAGGGGATCAAATGTTTTTGCCCGGAATACCCCTTTAATCTCTTCTAATCTTTAGTGCATAGGAAAGTCATTGGAGTGCTGTGGTCGATTCTTCTGGGGCTATCTAGGACAGGCCAGTGTCAGGATATTTAGTGCAGGCCCCGCGCTGACCATGGGTTTCTATGGCCGTAGGTACTGCAGTGTTCATCTTGTTTAGAATTGCTGAGCTATATCTATTCCTGGAAATACTGTGAAGAAACATTATCACCACCGTTACAGCAACCAAAGAAGAACCCCCCCACCCATAGCTTTCCCAGAGTCAGTAATGACATGTCTGTAGTGTCGGGACTCGGAGTCAGGGGGATGTCACAGCATAGCATGTAAGATTTACCATGAAGGATTCTATAAATGTAGGATGCAGATACAACAGGAGTAGAACTCCAAGGTGTAGACGGGATAAAGGGCACTGGACAACCAGGTAACTAGACCAAACGTTTATTCACCCATAATGCAACGCGTTTCACAGCACAGCTGCTTCATCAGGCATCTGGTTGCCTGATGAAGCAGCTGTGCTGTGAAACGCGTTGCATTATGGGCGAATAAACGTTTGGTCTAGTTACCTGGTTGTCCAGCGCCCTTTATCCCGTCTACACCTTGGAATTCTACTCCTGTTGTATCGGCACCTTACGAGACGTGGAGTGGCTGCGGACATCTCATTTCCTTAATTTCTACGCCTTGATTTTGTTTCAGTATAAATGTAGGATGGCAACCTCTGTGGATCGTATGGCGGTGGCCATATAAATGTATACACACTTATCACTTCAGTATTTAAAAATAACCTTCCGCTCAATGAGTAAACAGTGTTGCCTCACGAGCCCGGCTGGTGTGCTTTTTCCTTCCAACCATATTGTGATAGACTTATCGAAATTGTGATTGGGAATTTGACTTGAGGCCCAAAATGAGGCAGGCACACTCCTCCAGCCGATCCAAGATAAATCCCAATATGCTGGCATCCTCCTCCTGTTTCTGAACACTCAGTCACAACTTTCGACTCCTGTCTATGTAACATTATATAGCACTTAAAGGGGTATTCCGGGCAAAAACATTTTATCCCCTATCCAAAAGATAAGGGATAAGATGTCTGATCGCAGGGGGTCTCACGAGCGGGCACCCCGCGATCTCCCTGCTGAATCTCCAGTTTCGTAAACCTCCGTGTTTCCGGGACTGGGGACGTGACATCACGCCACGCCCCCTCCATTCATGTCTATGGGAGGGGGCGTGACGGCAGTCACGCCCCCTCCCATAGACATGAATGGAGGGGGCGTGGCGTGACGCCACGTCCCCAGTCCCGGAGACCCGGAGGTTTCCAAAACTAGAGACGCAGTCCCCACATAGAATGCGGGTGATGCAGGGAGATCGCGGGGAGTCTCAGCAGCGGGACCCCCGTGATCAGACATCTTATCTCTTATCCTTTGGATAGGGGATAAAATGTTTTTGCCCCGAATACCCCTTTAATATTCCGTAGAAATATAATTTATTTACAGTCATAGAGACATGTGAAAAGTTTTGGTCAGTTGAATGCTGAGACCCCCAATGGTCCGGTCCATATACTTTCTATAGAATGCGTCTTTTGAGGAGATGACAGGGAGAAGAAGCGCTCAGTTAAGAACTTCTCCCAGCCCATCGTAGCGATTCACGTGGGTCTCAGATCAAAACTTTTGACATGTCTCTTTGACACGTCAAAATAGATTTTTTACAGGGGTACTCTGACGAAAAACGTCTTTTCCCCTATACAAAGGATAGGGGATAAGATGTCTTATCGTGGGGGTCCCGCCGATGGGAACCCCCGCGATCTCCAGCGTGACACCCCAGTCATCCGTGCACGAAGCGAACTCTGCTCCGTGCCGGATGACTGGCAACTACAGCCGCCACTCCCCCTCATTCTATGGGAGGAGGCTAGTACGAAGCTGCCACGCCCCCTCCCATAGTCATGAATGGAGGGGGCGTGGCGGGACGTCACGAACGCCAAAGCACCAAGCATCTGTGTTCTGGATGCTGCAGCCGCCAGCCCGGAGATCGCAGGGGACCACCACGACCAGACATCTTATCCAGGGACAAGATAGGGGACAAGATGTTTTTCGGCGGAGTACCCCTTTAAATGTCAGTAGCACTTCCAAGTGTACCTGCAATATTTGTGTGATTCTGACCAGTGGCTTAACAGGCGTCACAGCAGTCGCAGTTGCAACTGGGTGTCAAAGTCTTTTACATTTTACATGTCACCCAATAGTATCCACACATGCTGCCCGCTCATGCTGCATAAAAACTCTTAAAGGGGTTATCCAGGAATCAAAAAACAGAGATAATTTCTTTTAAAAACCGCTCCCCATCCGTCTCCAGGTTGGGTGGGGTATTTCAACTTGGTTCTATTAACTTCAATGGAACTGAGCTGAAGAACCACACCCAACCTGGAGACAGACGGGGAGCGTTTTTTTTTTAAATAAACTGGCTCTGTTTTTCGATTCCTGAATAACCCCTTCAAGATTGACGTCTTCAATGCCCTAGACCACCAGAAATTTTGGGTATTAAAGGAGTACTCCAGTGGAAAACTTTTTTTTTTTTTTTTAAATCAATTGGTGCCAGAAATTTAAACAGATTTGTAAATTACTTCTATTAAAAAATCTTATTCCTTCCAGTACTTTTTAGGGGCTGTATACTACAGAAGAAATTCTTTTCTTTTTAGATTTCTCTTCTGTCACAAGCACAGTGCTCTCTGCTGTCCATTTTAGGAACTGTCCAGAGCAGGAGAAGATCCCCATAGCAAACATATGCTGCTCAGGACAGTTCCTAAAATGGACAGCAGAAGTCAGCAGAGAGCACTGTGGAGGTGACATCAGAGAAATCGAAAAAGAAAAGCATATCCTCTGTAGCATACAGCCCCTAAAAAGTACTGGAAGGATCAAGATTTTTTAATAGAAGTAATTTACAAATCTGTTTAACTTTCTGGCACCAGTTGATTAAAAAAAAAAAAGGTTCCCCTTTAAGATATAATCTATATTGAAAATCGCTTGCGACATTGTTGAAGTAGTCGTGTCACACCATGAGCTGCATGAATAACATGTTCCCATGTTCAGTAATGAGATCCAACTACAAGCAAAGTCCCTCAATGTCACTGAGAAAAAGGTCACGTCTGTATATCTGTAGCAATAATCCTGGTAACCAAAATGGCTGATAACAGAGAACAATGCTGTGTAAAAATATCTCAAGCTTTTCAAATTTTAGGAACCCAGGATGGTGCTGCTGGAATATCGTACCTTTCCCCAGGACTGGTGCAAGGATTTTTGCCACCCTAGGCAAAAGCTAATTTTGCCGCCCCTTGACTCCACTCATTGGCCCGCCCTTCGACACGCCCCACCTTACTACTGGGGTGACACACTGTAACAAACCTCCTCCTAATGCTGCTGGCTGAGCAAGTGGTTCGAATGCTGGTTGTCTAACTTTCTTGCGGCAGGCAGAGCTGCGCCCCCATCAAGAGGACGCTCTAGGCAGCTGCCTATTTTGCCTACAGGCAGAGCCGGCCCTGCCTTTACCTTGTATTCAGTTGTCTTACTATATCTCTCTATATCTACTGGCCTCTATCGCCAATAATTTAGATGGTAATTCAGTTCCACTACAGACAAGGTAAGGTTTCTTAGATGGTGCTCACTATAGAAATCGCACAGTCTGTACAAAGTCAAGAAGTAAATAGGGCACTCACCATAATGTTGCTCAAGAGGTAGTTTATTGAAGACAGTGCATAAAGAGCAGGACAGACAAACAGCTAGGGGGTTACCAATCCGGGCGCGCGATGGTGCCGTTTCACGCTACACTGCCGCTTCGACTGGCCCTGGGCCAGTCGAAGCGCCAGTGTAGCGTGAAACGGCACCATCGGCCAGTCGAAGCGCCACTGTAGAGTGAAGCGGCACCATCGGCCAGTTGAAGCCCCACTGTAGCGTGAAACGGCACCATCGGCCAGTGGAAGCCCCACTTTAGCGTGAAACGGCACCATCGGCCAGTGGAAGCGCCAGTGTAGCGTGAAACGGTACCATCGCCCGCCCGGATTAGTAACCCCCTAGCTGTTTGTTCGTCCGTCCTGCACTTTATGCACTGATGTGTGTTTTTGAGCAACATCATGGTGAGTGCCCTATTTGCTTCTTGTTTTGCTGGACAAGCGTCTGAATACTATTGTTTCGGATACAGAAACATCATGAAATCTAAAGATATTTCAGAACATAAAGCATATAGAATCCATGAGTGTTCTACAATAGGGGCAGTGCTTACAATGACGACAAGGAGGATCGTCCATGCACCATAGCAAACCAGTATGATGAGTCAAGCCGGTATAATTCTACAGATTGGGGAAGTTACCTGCGTTGAGGTCGGGCACATACGTCACATCACCTGGTGCATTATCTGACCACGTCTGTACTTAGTTTCCAATGCTAAAACATAATAACGCGTCTAACACTTTCCTTTTTTTCCACGCTCCCTGCTCTAAGCCCCGTCATAAATTAATTAGCATCCTAACACCTCAGCTCTGCTTACTCCAGTGTGGCCAAGTGCTCAGCCAGCACGCCGACTCGGTACAGTATATCCAGGAAATATGGTTTGGGAAGAGGTCCAGTAAGGTTGCGTAAATGTGCAGTCACCCAGTCTCTTCTGTGTGCAGACTGGGAACATCTTCTCCAGCCTCTGAGGCATGGAAATGGTTCCAAAACTTTCGTCAAGACACCTGTTGGTATTGTAGAATATAACGGAGTTTGTGATGCCCCGAAAGGAGTGAACTAGGCCTAAAAGGGGCTGCCAGGCCATCCCCAACATCTGGTGTAGAAAAAAACATAGATAGGAGAGTTAGGTTTCTATTTGTCTGATCCTAGTGTAAAGACATTTAAAGCGTACCTGTCATAGTGCAATAAATCACACAAAAAGTGATATGTTACTCAGTACCTTATCCTGATCCTGTACATATCATTTTTATGTGTCTAGGACCTATACATCCCTAACAAATAGCATTTATATGTTGCTCACTTGCTTTTTGTTCTTGCCTTGTGGAGGGGGTGTGTCCATCTCTCTCCCTCACTGTGATGACTCATCTGCTCTGAGTCTAGGAGCAGCCTGGCAGTCTGCAAATCACTGCACAGTAGTTTTTGCATACATTTGCATACATTTTCTATCTGTTCCTAGTAAAGCTGGATTGTAATCAACATAGCTGTCACTTTGTGGGTCATTCAGCTTTCATAGACTCCTGAATGTCTGATCAGCTTTTTTTTGTCATTCAGGAGTCAGAGAAAGCTTTGGCTGTTCAAGCATACTGGGAGTTATAGTTTTGCATTTCAACAGCTGGAGCTGCAGAGTTTGTAAAGCACTGTGTCAGAGCAGTGTTGCCTTTAGCTGTTGCAAAACTACAACTCCCAGCATGCCCACACATCCTTTGTCTGTAGTTTTGCAAGAGCTGGAGGCTCACAGCTGGAGAATACACAGCTCTAAAACAGAGTTTTACAAAGATTGTACCCCCTATTGTACCCCCATCTGGGAGTTGTAGTTTAGGAACAGCTGAAGGCTGTAGTGGTGCAATAGTGATCTCCTATACTGGATACCAACACACTTTACAGCCGATGTCCAGTATGCTGCAAAATATAGAGTAGTCTGTCTGCATAAAGACAGATGACCCCTAGTGGCGGCTATTTTCATTAAAAAAAAAATTGTAAAATTGAATTTTTTTTTAAAATAAATGTATATTTAAAAGTTTCACTATTTCATTTTAGATATTCCTTTATAGTCCTGGTGTCTACATTTTTGAAGTTGCCACTAAGTGTCTCAGGTTTCTTGTTGTTTAGTCTTTGTTTTAGTTCAGCCTTGCTCTTGTTGCTGAGTCTTAGTGCCTGCTCGTTGTGTCATTCTGTTAGGGACAGGATATGCGCAGGGACGGTGAGGCTCACTGTTAGGTTTACTGTTTGTTTAAAAATCTTTTAAAAAATTAGTTCTCAGCATTTGTTCCTATGCATCATCTTATATTACTTTCCTTACTGCAGGGCCGGCCCTACAATGGGTCCTGCTAGACCCATGCGGCACCTTCGCCTTTCGCCCCAAGAGGACTTTTGGATCTCCCCTCCGCCTTACTCTGCCCTAGCAATCCCCCCTCCCCCGCGCAGCACGATTGCAGGGGGCGATCCACTGTGAAGGTAGCTGGAGGGTCTACTTCTCCTTCCTTTTGATCCACAGCTCTTCATTTGATAGACAGTTTGTTCCAAACGCTGAGCAGCGGAGTACCCCTTTAAGAATCTGCATGACCTAGTGAGTAACATATATAAGCATTATTTTTTCTGAGATATGACAGGTACGCCTTAATACTGACACAGTCTTCATATGTATCACAACACCTGTCATCAATAACGCTGTGAATCTGAACATCTTGTGCTCTGCATCACATTTCGGATGCCCAGATTTGTCTGGTTCCAATCAGTCTCAGATATGCAAAAAAAAAACATAATTCTTGTAGATGAATTACGTCTCAACTTGGAAGTAAACATCATTTCCAAAAGATTACAAAAACGACTACAGAAAGTAACTTCCTCCATCAAAAGAACATAAGCAAGAAAAATAGTGTTGCTCGCGAATATTCGCAATTCGAATATTATTCGCGAATATCGCATATTCGCGAATTCGCGAATTTCGCGAATATAGCGCTATATATTCGTAATTACGAATTTTCATTTTTTTTTTTTTTTTTTTTTTTTTTTTTCTTCTTCACAGTACACATCACAGTGATCACCCCTCTCTGCTTCCAGCTTGTGTGGTGTAAAGAAGGCTCTAATACTACTGTGTGAGACTGGCGTGCGAAAATTCGCATATGCGAAAATTAGTGTACGCTAATTTTCGCATATGCGGATTTTCGAGTATGCGAATTTCCTATATGCTAATTTTCACATATGTTAATTTTCGCATACGCGAAATTCCGCATATGCGAAAATAAAACGAGAATATAACGAATATGCGAATATTCGCGAATATATGACGAATATTCGTCCATATATGCCGATCAACACTAAAGAAAAATACTATGTAAAATGATTTCTAGTGAATGGCGACTCTAAGCCTACAGGGCCCTACCTGGAATAATCTGTATAATGGAACAGTAGCACAGTCTATGGTCTTTTTTATTCACAGGTAGGTAAAGCATCACTTACATGTGCAGCCTTAGCCAATTATAGCTCATCTCACACTGAACTGCTCTGGGCTGTGTGTAGCAGAGT
This sequence comes from Hyla sarda, assembly GCF_029499605.1. Lineage (NCBI taxonomy): Eukaryota > Metazoa > Chordata > Amphibia > Anura > Hylidae > Hyla > Hyla sarda. The sequence goes on from NC_079200.1 coordinate 17,231,632, forward strand.
GAGGGAGGAAGTTCTCCCCTGTATGGCTTCTGATGATGTCACGCCTGCTGGGGAACGCCCCTTCCCAGTCTGTGAATCTGACTGAGACTGAGCAGAAAATACAGAGCAATATCAAGGTAGAAAACTAAAATGTAATTAAAATAAAGGCCGGGGGCGGTTTATCATGATGGGGGCGGTGACCTGGGAGGATTATAACAGTTATCAAGAAGATCATAACAGGTATTCTTTAAGGTTGTGCTGCTTCAAACTTCTTTGTTTGCTATATATATATATATATATATATATATATATATACATATATATTTATGTAAAATGAAATGAATAAAGGTACTTTATGTTCTATTTTTATTTGTACCTTAAAAATTGTAGAGTGCTGCGGAGTCTTGACACCTTATAAATAATATTATATTATTATTCTCATAGTTCTCATTCTTATTATCATTGTAAATATCTTATTTATTTGACAGCTGTCACGCCCCCTCCCGTAGGCTTGCATTGAGGGGCGGAGCTTGACGTCACACGGGGGCGGAGGCATGACGTCACACGCCGCCGGCCCCTTGGTCGCCGGTAATCAGACTCGGAACGAACATGCTCCGGGGACTGATTTTAACTGGGGTGCTGCGTGCAAGATCACGGGGGTTAGTATTTTTATTATTATTTTTCTCAATATTATTATTATTATCATTGTTATTGTCATTATTATCATTTTTATTATTAATATTATTAGTATTATTATTATCATTATTATTATTAATATTATTAGTATTATTATTATTATTATCATTATTATAATTTTTATCATTATTATTATTATCATTTGTATTATTAATATTATTAGTATTATTATCATTATTATTATTATTATTATTAATATTATTATTATTATTATTATTATCATTATTATTATTTTTATCGTTATGATTATTATCATTTGTATTATTAATATTATTAGTATTATTATTATCATTATTATTATTATTATTAATATTATTATTATTAATATTATTATTATCATTATTATTATTTTTATCATTATGATTATTATTATCATTTGTATTATTAATATTATTAGTATTATTATTAGCATTATTATCATTATTATTATTATTATTATTTTTATCAGTATTATTATTATTATTATCAGTATTATTATTATCATTATAATAATTATTATTATGTTTAGAGATACAGGCGTTTTGAAAACTTCTTGACTTGAGATTTGATAACATTCATTTTTCTACAGAGAATCGTGTTATTCCGCCGCTCTTTAGACTCACGTTACTAACGTTAGTATCGATGACGTTTCTTTTTTCTTCTCCCAGCTCATATTAGTTTTACAAGAGGTAGAAGTGAATACAGAATTTTCTGTGAACACCCAACACAATTTTGTGTAATAAAGCTGGGTTCCACCAGGCACGTTTTTAACCTCTGACCTCTACTGCTCCACTTTACCCTTGACATGAATGGTGTTCTGTGTGCTCAGGAGCAGATTAAACCATTCATACAATTCTTCACTATGCCACACATGACCCCCTGCTGCCCCCCCCCCTTTTTTTTTTTATAGGTGATTTAACCCATCGGAGGCCAAATGCTTTTTTTTTTTCGTACACACACTGTTGATTCTCTTCGTTTAGTCATCGTTCCTCGCTGTTGGTGTCTACTAGAGACCAATAGACTACGCCACGTATCCTCACAAAGACATATTCATCACTCCGAGCCATATTTGTCCTGTCTGATACTTTATACACTTCTGGGTTTTCATTAAGTCTTGTGGAAGAAAACTGAAATGGTCTATATCATAATGATCATTACTATAAACACTGGTCTGAATGTGTGATCTGTCCCAAACCTTAAGAAAGTGTCACAGACCTAATCACCGGTCACCAGACAGACTGATGATTTAATATTCCAAATATACAGAACTACTAAAACTAAATAAAAGTACACAAATGAGTGCAGACAGGGTGGGATTGCTATGGATGTGAGGGGCAAAATATATTACCCTATATCCAAAGTATATAACTAGTATATCCTGCTCCCGTAGAGATATCAGCAGCAGTATACAGATAGAGCTGGAGGGGAGGTGTATAACTACTATATATCCTGATCCCATAGAGATAGCAGCAGTATACGGATAGAGCTGAAGGAGAGGTGTATAACTACTATATATATCCTGATCCCATAGAGATAGCAGCAGTATACGGATAGAGCTGAAGGAGAGGTGTATAACTACTATATATATCCAGATCCCATAGAGATAGCAGCAGCAGTATACAGATAGAGCTGGAGGGGTTGTGCATAACTACTATATATCCTGATCCCATAGAGACAGCAGCAGTATACAGATAGAGCTGGAGGGGAGATGTATAACTATTATATATCCTGATCCCATAGAAATAGCAGCAGCAGTATAGAGATAGAGCTGGAGGGGATGTGCATAACTACTATATCTCCTGATCCCATAGAGATAGCAGAAGTATACAGATAGAGCTGGAGGGGAGATGGATAACTATTATATATCCTGATCCCATAGACATAGCAGCAGCAGTATACAGATAGAGCTGGAGGAGAGATGTATAACTACTATATATATCCTGATCCCATAGAGATATCATCAGCAGTATACAGATAGAGCTGGAGGGGATGTGCATAACTACTATATATCCTGATCCCATAGAGCTAGCAGCAGTATACAGATAGAGCTGGAGGAGAGGTGTATAACTACTATATATATATCCTGATCCCATAGAGATAGCAGCGGCAGTATACAGATAGAGCTGGAGGGGATGTGCATAACTACTATATATCCTGATCCCATAGAGCTAGCAGCAGTATACAGATAGAGCTGGAGGAGAGGTGTATAACTACTATAATAATATAAGATTTTTTAATAGAAGTCATTTACAAATCTGTATAACTTTCTGGCACCAGTTGATAAAAAAAAAAGTTTTCCACCGGAGTACCCCTTTAAGGCAATTGAGTATTTTTCCCAAAATTTTTTTAATTTTTTTTGAGGATTTAATGCATTGAAGTTATATTAGGAGTCATGTCAAAACGTTGCAATGACCCTGATACCTAACATTTGTATATTCTGAAAAAATTTTTATAAAATAAAAACAAAAAAAACAAAACAAAAACAAAACAAAAATCAGCTTAGAACCCAGGACCCAGTGCTGTAAGGTCACGTACATTTTCAATAACATATTAGTAAGCCTATAGCTAATGTATCATCTATTGCAAAAGTTCCTAAAGGCATAAAACATTTTTGTCATTTATGATGCCAGTAGTCATAGATACAGGGGAATCTGCACTTGCGCAACGTGTAACCCGAGCCGAGCGCTCAGCGCATTTTACTGCCATTTTGTGTCACATGTCGGATTGATATCTTGCTCCTCGGGGCAAATGAAAGTGTTACAGTCCTTCTCAGGCATTTCGCTTTTTTTCTTGTGTGTATTAAGAAAAACAAGAACAATTTGACATCTGAAGGTAACCATGGCGACGAAAACCCATGCGCCTTGCCAAACCACGGCCTGCTTCAACATGTTTTTGAATAAACCTAAAAATAAAAATATATTTTTATATATATATATATATATTGCCAACTTTGCGCTTGAGGTTTGGAAGCAATACAAAGTGTAAATCGCTGGCATGAACAGCTTAAAGGGGTACTTTAAACCAGCGGTCTTCAACCTGCGGACCTCCAGATGTTGCAAAACTACAATTCCCAGCATGCCCGGACAGCCGTTGGCTGTCCGGGCATGCTGGGAATTGTAGTTTTGCAACATCTGGAGGTCCGCAGGTTGAAGACCACTGCTTTAAACCAACTGGTGGCGGAAAGTTAGATAGATTTGTAAATGACTTCTATTACAACATTTTAATCCTTCCAGTATTTATCAGCTGCTGTGTGCTCCACAGGAAGTTGTGTAGTTCCTTCCAATCTGACCACAGTGCTCTCTGCTGACACCTCTGTCCGTGTCAGGAACTGTCCAGAGCAGGAGAGGATATCTATGGGGACAGTTCCTGACACGGACAAAGGTGTCAGCAGAGAGCACTGTGGTCAGACTGCAACGGAACTACACAACTTCCTTTGGTGCATACAGCAGCTGATAAGTACTGGAAGGATTAAGATTTTGTTTTATAAGTAATTTACAAATTTCTATAACTTTCTGGCACCAGTTGATTTGAATTCCCCCCCCCCCCCCCCCCCCCGCTGGAGTATCCGTTTAAAGAAGTTCTGCAGCGATAGACAACTTATCCCCTATCCTGCCCTGATCACTGGGTGTCCCATACTGGGGACCTGGCACTGTCGCAGCTCTGCACGGCGAATGCTCATGCCGTCGTCCTCACTGAGGCCGACAGACACGACCCCTCCATTCAGCTCTATGGGAGAGGCGGGGATGCACGAACAGGGCTCGGCTTCCAAATGACTGTCACTTAAAGGGGTACTAAGTCCCTAGACATCCAAAGGATAGGGGATAAGATGTCTGATGGCGGGGGTCCCACCGTTGGGGAACCCCGGGATCTCGGCTGCAGCACCCGCCTGTCATTAACTCGCTCTGTGCGTAATGATGGGCAGTACAGGGTCGGAGCAGCGTGACGTCATGGCTCCGCCCCCTCAATACAAGTCTATGGGAGGGGGCGTGGCGGCCATCATGCCCCCTCCCATAGACTTGCATTAAGGGGGTGGGCCGTGACATCACGGGGGCGCCGGCGGGTCACATATGATTAGTTCCCCGATGTGAGGGGACAGCGCAGCGGCTGATAATTCATTAGGGGGGTAGAGAAGCAGAGCAGCGCCCGCAGGTCACTTGTGATTAATTCCCCAGCGTGGGGGGCGGGGGGAGAATACCGTTAAATACCGTGGAACCGCTATAACTTTAAAAAATACCGCGATATGCATTTTTGGTCATACCGCCCAGCTCTACTCCGCAATCAGACATCTTATCCTTTGGATAGGGGGATAAGATGTCTAGGGGCGGAGTACCCCTTTAAATAGGAACAGGGATGGGAGGCAGAGCAAGAAGGCGTTTCAGCCCTCAGTACTACGGGGGCTTGGCAATACACCTTTGACTTTTTGTACCAGAGAATAAAATACGTTTTTAGGTTATGGGAGCTCAGACAGATGTATAAAAGGTTCCGTGTGTCTCCTTGTCCTGTCAGCAGTTTGGAACGTGAATTGCACCTCATATGTTCCTTTTAAGGCAGCGTTCTTACGTGTACGGCAAACTTCAGGCGCCCATGGTTACACCCTAGAGCAGTGGTCTTCAACCTGCGGACCTCCAGATGTTGCAAAACTACAACTCCCAGCATGCCCGGACAGCCAACGGCTGTCCGGGCATGCTGGGAGTTGTAGTTTTGCAACATCTGGAGGTCCGCAGGTTGGAGACCACTGCCTCTAGAGAATATCTATATAAACTCATTGGGGGAAATTGATCAAAACCTGTGTAGAGGAAAAGTTGTCCAGTTGCCCATAGCAACCAATCAGATCGCTTCTTTCATTTTCCAGAGGCCTTGTGAAAAATGAAAGCAGCGATCTGATTGGTTGCTATGGGCAACTCAGCAACTTTTCCTCTGCACAGGTTTTGATAAATCTCCCCCCATTGGTGTGGAATAGCTTCTATCAAAAGAATTACAACCCTATTAGTAATCTTAAAGGGGTTATCCAGCAAAAAACTTTTTTTTATATATCAACCGGCTCCAGAAAGTTAAACAGATTTGTAAATTACTTCTATTAAAAAATCTTAATCCTTTCAGTATTTATGAGCTTCTGAAGTTTAGGTTGTTCTTTTCTGTCTAAGTAATCTCTGATGACACGTGTCTCGGGAACCGCCCAGTTTAGAAGAGGTTTGCTATGGGAATTTGCTTCTAAACTGGGCGTTTCCCGAGACAGGTGTCATCAGAGATTACTTCAGAGACAGAAAAGAACAACCTTAACTTCAGAAGCTCATAAGTACTGAAAGGATTACGATTTTTTAATAAAAGTAATTTACAAATCTGTTTAACTTTCTGGAACCAGTTGATATATAAAAAAAAGTTTTTTCTTGGAATACCCCTTTAATGAATGACTGGACCCTCCCATTTCACGTTGCGTTTGTTTAGGGTCTGTTCACACGGACAGTATTCTGTGCAGATTTCAATGTAAACTGGTTGACTGAACACAGCTTGAAATCCTGCGCATCAAATCTGAGCAGAATACTGTACGTGTGAATAGACCCTTAAAGGGGTACTCCGGTGGAAAACTTTTTTTTTTTTTTTTAAATCAACTGGTGCCAGAAAGTTAAACAGATTTGTAAATTACTTCTATAAAAAAAAAAAAATCTTAATCCTTCCAGTACATTTTAGGGGCTGTATACCACAGAGGAAATGCTTTTCTCTTTTTGGATTTCTCTGATGTCACAAGCACAGTGCTCTCTGCTGACATCTGTGTCCATTTTTGGAACTGTCTAGAGCAGGAAAAAAATCCCCATAGCAAACATATGCTGCTCTGGACAGTTCCTAAAATGGACAGCAGAGGTCAGCAGAGAGCGCTGTGGTCGTGACATCAGAGAAATCCAAAAAGAAAAGCATTTCCTCTGTGGTATACAGCCCATAAAATGTACTGGAAGGATTAAGATTTTTTAATAGAAGTAATTAACAAATCTGTTTAACTTTCTGGCACCAGTTGATTTAAAAAAAAAAAAAGTTTTCCATCGGGAGTACCCCTTTAATAAACAATCTTCTGGACTATTACAATCTCGCACTTTGCTTTCGCTCTGGAAGGGCACGAGTCCAAGAAATAGGACAGCGAGGTGGTATAATGAAAAGTTGTAATAACAATTCCACAAATTCTTGCGCTACGTGGGAATTACAATGTTATTTTATACATCGTTCTTAAAATGAAACGGTACGGAGTCTCCCCTCAAACATAAACTTTTTATCTCTGTACAGGGGCGGTGGATCTAATCTGTATTGTACTACAAAACATAACGCACCTATACCAGCCGTTTTTAACGGAATATATATTTTTTTTAAACCAAAGACAGAAGTGGATCCAGCAAGGAGGAGTAGTTTAAATTTTCAAATTCCTCTTGAATCTACTCCTACTTTGGTTTTTAAAGGGGTACTCTGCCCGTAGACATGTTATACCTTATCCAAAGGGGGGGGAGGGGTTGGCCGCTGGGACCCCCCTGCAATCTCCGGGCCGGCGCTGCAGCGTTATGACCATGGAAGCCTGGGGTCTCTGTGATCGTGACGTCAAGCCACGCCCCCTCCATTCAGGTCTATGGGAGGGGGCGTGGCAGCTAGTATAAAGCCGTCACGCCTCCTCCCATAGACATGAATGGAGGGGGCATAGCGGCTGTGATCGCCAGTCATCCGGCACGGAGCTGAGTTCGCTCCGTGCACCGGATGTCTGGGGTGCCGCAGCAGAGATCGCGGGGGTCCCCAATGGCCGGACTCCGACGATGTCTAGAGGTGGGTACTCCACCTCCAGACATGTTATCCCCTATCCTTCGGATAGGGGATAACATGTCTGGAGGTGGAGTACCCCTTTAAAAAGACCCCATCAAAAACTGTGTGTGGAACCATCCCACGAAGAAAAGTTGACGAAAAAGCTCCGTGCCAAGGCAAGCCAATGAATGATTACAGAGATAAAATTTTGTACAATAACTGCAATCCCCGGGCCATTGCTGCAGCGTTACGCTCATGGAAGCCTGGGGTCTCTGTGATCGTGACGTCAAGCCACGCCCCTCCATTCATGTCTATGGGAGGGTGCGTATAAAGCCGTCTTGCCTCCTACCATAGACATGAATGGGATTGGAGACATTGCAGCTGTGATCGCCACTCATCCGAAACAGAGCGGAGTTCGCTCCGTGCACCGGATGTCTGGGGTGCCGCAGCAGAGATCGCGGGGGTCCCCAGCGGCCGGACCCCCACGATGTCTAGAGGTGGGTACTCCACCTCTAGACATGTTATAGGGGATTGGTGGTGGAGTACCCCTTGAAAAAGACCCCATCAAAAACTGTGTGTGGAACCATCCTACGAAGAAAAGTTGACGAAAAAGCTCCGTGCCAAGTCAAGCCGATGAATGATTACAGAGATAATATTTTGTACAATAATTGGAAGATCTTTTTTATGTTTCACTGCAGATTTGTAGATATAAATATCCACCAAGAATAATAAAACATATAATTTAATACTTTCTCTAGGTTAAATAATTAATCTATTAAGTGTACACACCCAAAATATATCATGCTACAGCCACGAATCCTATAGAAAACTGTTGTAGCTGGGGCAAAATTCACAGTAGTTATATCTTCTCATATATTTCCATTACTGATATATCTTGAGTTATCGTTACCACTAGGGTCAATCAATAAAGATTTCCTACCAGTATATAACAATATTAGGCCTCATACATACAAGTGTACGAGGTTGTACAGAACCATACAGATTGCAAAGGCAAAACATTGTACCTTAAGACTTCTATAGGGTCCTACTATACCTCTGTATGTCTCCTATATGTTATAGAGCAGTGGTCATAAAACAGAGCTGTGGGGACTCCTTGTGCCTCAGAACTGGAACTATGCAATTGGCTCAGCATAAATGTATTTACTTCTGCTTGACCCCTGTGTACCACACCTGATGAAGGCGCATGCAAGCCCCGAAACACGTTGCCCGAAAAAATTTAACAAATTATCCTGTGCAACCGTGGCGTCTTGAGTCCGTCCTTTGACAGGAGGAGCGCTCTACAAATTCCCCACTTTTATCTACCTATACTTCCTGTGTACTATACCGACTCTCCAGTGCCTGACTGTGACTGTGAACCTGTGCTGCCTGCCACGACTCTTCTGCCTGTTCCTGACTTCGCCATCTTACCATCTATCTATGACCTACACCTGATCCCAACTTGCCTGCCTCACCCCTTGGTGCTTTGCACCAGTTTCTTGACTGGTGGGATGCTATTTAAAAATATTAATCCTTCCAGTACGTAGCTGTATGCTACAGAGCAAATTATTTTCTTTTTGGAACACAGAGCTCTCTGCTGACATCCTGAGCACAGTGCTCTCTGCTGACATCTATGTCCATTTTAGGAACTGTCCAGAGCAGCATATGTTTGCTATGGGGATTTTCTCCTACTCTGGACAGTTCTTAAAATGGACAGAGATGTCAGCAGAGAGCACTGTGGTCATGATGTCAGCAGAGAGCTCTGTGTTCCAAAAAGAAAACCATTTCCTCTGTAGTATACAGACCCTAAAAAGTACTGGAAGGATTTTTTAATAGAAGTCATTTACAAATCTGTTTAACTTTCTGGCACCAGTTGATTTAAAAAAGAAGTTTTCCACTGGAGTACCCCTTTAAAATTACGTTGAAGGAGCTTTCATTTTAGATTTAAAGGGGCTATCCAGGGAAAAAAACTATATTATATATATATATATATATATATATTCAACTGGCTCCAGAAAGTTAAACAGATTAGTAAATTACTTCTATTAAAAAACATTAATCCTTTCAGTACTTATGAGCTGCTGAAGTTGCGTTGTTCTTTTCTGTCTAAGTGCTGTCCAGAGTAGAAGCAAATCCCCATAGCAAACCTGTGCAGTTCCCGAGACAAGCAGAGATGTACTGTTGCCAGACAGAAAAGAACAACTCAACTTCAGCAGCTGATAATTAGTGGAAGGATTAAGATTTTATAGTAGAAGTAATTTACAAATCTGTTTAACTTTCTGGAGCCAGTTGATATATATATATAAAGGGATCATCACAAGTGATGAACACACAATTAGATAATGGGACATGGCATTAGTGCCATAGGAAAGAGTTTCCTGGAGAGGCGCTCTGAGACGCCCCCTTCCGCCGCTGACAGGGATCACATGGACAGTGTCACCCCTGCTTCCTGCACAAGCAAACACATTCTGAGAATCCCGAATACATTAAACAGACTTCAGCGAGTGCCAATAACTAAGCTCTCTGCAGATCTCAGCCAGCAGAGGTGTTACACTGACGGGGAGACATCTATCTACACACACAAAAACACACAGACGGGATTACAAAACGAAATACTAAAGTAAAAACTGTTAAAAATGATAAGATCTTTAAGGGGTTACTGAGATACTAACCTTATTTCCAGACATATATGAAGTGTGGGGTGGAGTTTTGCCTTTTTATGACCTTTTTTGGTGCATTTTTCTTTTACATATTATTTACTGCTTATTAGGGCTTTATTTGATATAATTGGCCTGTATATGTAAAAGCTAAAGGGTATATAAATATATGAGCGCTAAGTTTGTTCTTGGCGCTTATAAGCGCGGCGTCAGATCTGTGGTCCAAACTGGGGCTGTCAAGTCAGACAGCATTCTGGCTCAGTATGGCGCAAGCGATAAACCCTATTTATAATAAAATCAAACACCACCTAGACACAGAATAAGCAAGCACAAAGAAATAGAAAGAGTAGTAAATCTGCACCAGTGTGTACGCCCTCCCCCTCCTGATTGCAACACTAAGGCCGGGTTCACACTGCGTATGAGATTACATTTAATGTACCGTATTTTTCGCCCTATAGGACGCACCGGCATATAAGACGCACCCAATTTTAAAGGTGCAAAATCTAGAAAAAAAAGATTCTGCACCCAACAGTGATCTTCAACCTGCGCACCTCCAGATGTTGCAAAACTACAACTCCCAGCATGCCCGGACAGCCGTTGGCTGTCCGGGCATGCTGGGAGTTGTAGTTTTGCAACATCTGGAGGTCCGCAGGTTGAAGACCACTGGTATAGGAGGTAATACTCACGTGTCCCCGCCGCTCCGGACCGTGGATGTTGCTCCATCGCTGTCGCCGTGTCCCCGGGGTGTCTCCGACGCTCCAGACGTCTTCTTGCCCGGGATCCACGCTCTCCGTCGCCGTCATCACGTCACTACGCAGGCCACTCCTATTGGATGACGGGACGGCGTGCGCGACGACGTGATAACATCGAAGGAGAGCGCCGCCATGCAGGGGATCCCGGCACGGAGCAGACACCGAGGAGGCAGGTAAGGTCCCTCCCGGTGTCCTGTAAGCTGTTCGGGACGTCGCGATTTCACCGCGGCGGTCTCAAATAGCCCGACTGAGCAGCCGGGTTAGTGTCACTTTCACTTCAAACGCGGCGGTCAGCTTTGATCGCCGCGTCTGAAGGGTTAATACAGGGCATCACCACGATCGATGATGTCCTGTATTAGCCGCGGGTCCTGCCCGTTGATGGCCGCAGGGACCGCCGCGATAGGTGTGTATTCGCTGTATAAGACGCACCAACTTTCCCCCCCCCCCCCAAAAAGAAAAAAAAAGAAGAAAAAGTGCGTCTTATATGGCGAAAAATACGGTAAATGTTTTATACTCTTGAATTGGCTAAGAATGTATATGGTAAATTGATGTTAAAAAACGACTTTTACCTGTTATATCAGGTGACTTTTCAGGATATACTGCCCTGTGAGAGGAGCAGACCTATTTCTGGCATTTATATAACTTGTATATGGTATTTTTCAGCAGATTTCTGCTCTGTAGGCTTCATCTCTAATTTGCAGTTCTCCTATAGCTGGTGGGTGGAGCTTCCTCTTTCCCTCTCCATAGACTTGTATTGCTTGTCTTGCAGACACAGGACAAAGTTGAGCTGATTTTTAGAGAAGATTTTAACAGCGAGAGGTGTATGTTGGGTCGGGGGGAATACTGTACGTGTGAATAGACCCTTAAACAGAAGAATTTTATAGTGTAAAAGGAGCCTTATCCTTAAAGGGGTACTCCCGTGGAAAACATTATTTTATTTTTTTTTTTAAATCAACTGGTGCCAGAAAGTTAAACAGATTTGTAAATTATTTCTATTAAAAATCTTAATCTTTCCAGTACTTTTTAGGGTCTGTAAACTACAGAGGAAATTGTTTTCTTTCTGGAACACAGAGCTCTCTGCTGACATCATGACCACAGTGCTCTCTGCTGACATTTCTGTCCATTTTAGGAACTGTCCAGAGCAGCATATGTTTACTATGGGGGTTTTCTCCTACTCTGGACAGTTCCTAAAATGGACAGAGATGTCAGCAGAGAGCACTGTGGTCATGATGTCAGCAGAGAGCTCTGTGTTCCAAAAAGAAAACCATTTCCTCTGTAGTATTCAGCAGCTAATAAGTACTGGAAGGATTAAGATTTTTTTTAATAGAAGTCATTTACAAATCTGTTTAACTTTCTGGCACCAGTTGATTTAAAAAAAAAAAAAAAAAAGTTTTCCACGGGAGTACCCCTTTAAATCATGAACTGCTGGAGAAATGGTGGAAAGGGGCTACTTGACGATCAGAGGTTTAAAAACACTATTCTAGAAGACACTACAGATATCTAACTCTAGGGGCCTTGTTTTGTATATTTCTTCTTTTTGAAGTCTTTGCTGTATTGTAGACTGATTGTTAGTGATTCTTGTTCTTGATCTACATTTTGTATTATTTAGTGTGATCTCTATTTCTAATGTTATTACTTGTTGTATCATAATAAAGAAGAGTTTTTCCTCATTCATTGTGTCTCAGTTCTTCCCATAATCCCCCACATGTGACATAGTAGTGCCCCAGTCTAGTTACATATTTATCGCTTCCCAGTTGGGTTTGACACTAGAGATGAGCGAAGTTACAGTAATTCGATTCGTCAAGAACTTCTCGGCTCGGCAGTTGATGACTTATCCTGCATAAATTAGTTCAGCTTTCAGGTGCTCTGGTGGCTGGAAAAGGTGGATACAGTCCTAGGAAAGAGTCTCCGGCCACCGGAGCACCTGAAAGCTGAACTCATTTATGCAGGATAAAGTCAGCAACCGCCGAGCCGAGAGGTTCATGACGAATTGAATCTCTGTAACTTCGCTCATCTCTATTTGACACCACAATCCTCCACAATCCGCTATTATATTTTCTACACCATCTATGATTTCTCACCTAGGCTCTACTGTTTATTTGTTTCTACATCTGGTACAATGTATCGAGTTTCGGACTCACAAAACAACACGACCTGATGTAACATTTCTTATCGTGAAATGAGTTGAGATTCTTCTCATTAAATCGTTACAGACGTGATAATTGGATATTTTACACTTTTATTCTTTCCTATTGCTGCCTCAGCTGGATGTTATAGTTGTGATGATGAGTTCTCATAAGGGGGATATTCAGTATATACAGTGATCCCTCAACTTACAATGGCCTCAACATACAATAGTTTCAACATACAATGGTCTTTTCTGGACCATTGTAACTTGAAATCAGACTCAACATACAATGCTATGGAATCTACGAAACGTGTCAATGGCTGGAAGAACCGACCAATCAGAATGGACATTTCACTGGTAAAACCCCTGTATTACTGAAGTGTATGCACTGACTGGTGTCTGGCAGCACCCCCCTACAGTACAGGGAGGTATTACATGTTCTGTACTCTTTACCTGTATTACTGAAGTGTATGCACTGACTGGTGTCTGGTAGCACCCCCTACAGTACAGGGAGGTATTACATGTTCTGTTCGCTTTACCTGTATTACTGAAGTGTATACACTGACTGGTGTCTGGTAGCACCCCCTACTACAGTACAGGGAGGTATTACATGTTCTGTTCACTTTACCTGTATTACTGAAGTGTATGCACTGACTGGTGTCTGGTAGCACCCCCTACTACAGTACAGGGAGGTATTACATGTTCTGTTCGCTTTACCTGTATTACTGAAGTGTATGCACTGACTGGTGTCTGGTAGCACCCCCTACAGTACAGGGAGGTATTATATGTTCTGTTCGCTTTACCTGTATTACTGAAGTGTATACACTGACTGGTGTCTGGTAGCACCCCCTACAGTACAGGGAGGTATTACATGTTCTGTACTCTTTACCTGTATTCCTAAAGTGCATGCACTGACTGGTGTCTGGTAGCGACCCCTACAGTACAGGGAGGTATTACATGTTCTGTTCGCTTTACCTGTATTACTGAAGTGTATGCACTGACTGGTGTCTGGTAGCTCCCCCTACAGTACAGGGAGGTATAACATGTTCTGTACTCTTTACCTGTATTACTGAAGTGCATGCACTGACTGGTGTCTGGTAGCGCCCCCTACAGTACAGGGAGGTATTACATGTTCTGTACTCTTTACCTGTATTACTGAAGTGTATGCACTGACTGGTGTCTGGTAGCACCCCCTACAGTACAGGGAGGTATTACATGTTCTGTACTCTTTACCTGTATTACTGAAGTGTATGCACTGACTGGTGTCTGGTAGCGCCCCCTACAGTACAGGGAGGTATTATATGTTCTGTACTCTTTACCTGTATTACGGAAGTATATGCACTGACTGGTGTCTGGTAGCGCCCCCTACAGTACAGGGAGGTATTACATGTTCTGTACTCTTTACCTGTGCCAGGGTTAGCTGCTCCTTTGGGCATCAGGTGAGGGCGGCTCCATTTTCCTTTTTTTTTTTTTTTTTAGGACATTGCGTGTTCTGTACAGGACCCTGAAGAAGCTTCTGTCCTCTACATAGACCAGTGTTGCCCAAAGAGGTTGCCTCCAGCTGTTGCAAAACTACAACTCCCAGCATGCCGGGACACTCTTTGGCTGTCCGGGCATGCTGTGAGTTGTAGTTTTGCAACAGCTGGAGGCACCCTGGTTGGGAAACACAGCTCCCAGCAGCTCTTTCTTATTTTTATATATACAATCTTGCTTTATCTGTATTAGTTATCTACTTATTTTTCTTTAAAGGGGTACTACGGTGCTTAGACATCTTATCCCCTCTCCAAAGGATAGGAGATAAGATGCCTGATCGCGGGGCTCTCGCCGCTGGGGACCCCCGTGATCTTGTACGCCGCACCCCGTTTATAAACAGTCCCCAGAGCATGTTCGCTCCGGGTCTGATCACTGTCAATCACGGGCCAAAGCGTTGCGACATCAAGGCTCCGCCCTTTGTGACATCACACTCCGCCCCCCCCTCAATGCAAGCCTATGAGAGGGGGCGTGACAGCTGTCACGCTCCCTCCCATAGGCTTGCATTGAGGGGCAGAGCGTGACATCACACGGGGCAGAGGCGTGACGTCACACGCCGCCGGCCCTGTGGTCGCCGGTAATCAGACCCGGAGCGAACACACTCCGGGGACTGATTATAAACAGGGTGCGGCGTACAAGATCACGAGGGTACCCAGCGGTGGGACCCCCGCGATCAGGCATCTTATCCCCTATCCTTTGGATAGGGGATAAGATGTCTAAGCGCCGGAGTACTCCTTTAATCCTCACTTTTTCCTATTTTTAGATGACATTTTGGTGGCTTCAGAACCAATTCCCAGGTTTCCATAGAGTTCTGGTCTCAACATACGATGGTTTCAACATACAATGGTCGTCCTGGAACTGATTAATACTGTAACTTGAGGGACCACCGTACTGTATCTACAACACGTCTACATACATGATGCCATGAAACTGTATCCGCTCAGTAGGGTTGCCACCTGGCCGTTATTTTACCGGCACGGACAGTATATTTTGGCCACCCCGCCGGTATTTTTATACATAGTTCTGGAGGCACCAGCTTTATCTATGGACTTACCGAGACTTTCTAAGGGATTTTCTCCATTTGCCTGGATGAACAATGACTATGAAATTTGTAAACTTGGCAATTACTTCATGTAAAAAGTAAAACAGATACTTTGTGTCAGACGAAAAAACAATCTTTATAGTCTTTGTGTTACAAGAGTCTGTAACCTCTCCATAAACCACTAGGAATCCGGACCCTGACATTCTCATTTACAACGACGCTGCCATTCCAATCCACACATTTCTATAAAAGTGATGATTCACACATTCGTAAAACCTGCTATGTATTTTACTTTAAAGGGGTAGTCTGCTCTGGACTGTTTGATAGAAAGGTCCCCTGACAATACGCAGGTCACATGATGTCCCACTGAATGGGTCCTTCAACAATAAACTGTACTCGTGGTAAAAAAAACTAAAAAAAACTCGGGGACAAGTGTTTAATTTCCCTGCAGTGCCACCAATGGAGAAATAAGGCATTACACTGTTACGGCATGAATATTTTGTTCCTCAGTAGTGAGAGACACTATTTAAGACTGCTCTCTAATCTAGCTAATAGAAAATAGTTCTAAACAATGGTCCCCTCTATCTTAAAAGAAATCGGCCTTGTGGAAAATACAGTCCAATCTTTATGTATCAGGTTATAGAGCAGAAAGAGCTGAGCAGATGGTATATACAATACAATACAATCTGCAGGTATCGTGTTATAGAGCAGGAGGAGCTGAGCAGATGATATATACAATACAGTACAATCTGCAGGTATCGTGTTATAGAGCAGGAGGAGCTGAGCAGATGATATATACAATACAGTACAATCTGCAGGTATCATGTTATAGAGCAGGAGGAGCTGAGCAGATTTTATATATACAATACAGTACAGTCTGCAGGTATCATGTTATAGAGCAGGAGGAGCTGAGAAGATGATATATACAATACAGTACAATCTGCAGGTATCATGTTATAGAGCAGGAGGAGCTGAGCAGATGATATATAAAATACAGTACAATCTACAGGTATCATGTTATAGAGCAGGAGGAGCTGAGCAGATGATATATACAATACAGTACAATCTGCAGGTATCATGTTATAGAAGAAGAGGAGCTGAATAGATTATATATACAATACAGTACAATCTGCAGGTATGATGTTATAGAGAAGTGTCACGATGCCGGCTGGCAGGTAGTGGATCCTCTGTGCCGGAGAGGGATTGGCGTGGACCGTGCTAGTGGATCGGTTCTAAGTCACTACTGGTTTTCACCAGAGCCCGCCGCAAAGCGGGATGGTCTTGCTGCGGCGGTAGTGACCAGGTCGTATCCACTAGCAACGGCTCAACCTCTCTGACTGCTGAAGATAGGCGCGGTACAAGGGAGTAGACAGAAGCAAGGTCGGACGTAGCAGAAGGTCGGGGCAGGCAGCAAGGATCGTAGTCAGGGGCAACGGCAGGAGGTCTGGAACACAGGCTAGGAACACACAAGGAAACGCTTTCACTGGCACGATGGCAACAAGATCCGGCAAGGAAGTGCAGGGGAAGTGAGGTGATATAGGGAAGTGCACAGGTGATCAGACTAATTGGAACCACTGCGCCAATCAGCGGCGCAGTGGCCCTTTAAATCGCAAAGACCCGGCGCGCGCGCGCCCTAAGGAGCGGGGCCGCGCGTGCCGGGACAGGACCGACGGAGAGCGAGTCAGGTACGGGAGCCGGGGTGCGCATCGCGAGCGGGCGCTACCCGCATCGCGAATCGCATCCCGGCTGGAGGCGGTATCGCAGCGCCCCGGGTCAGTGGATCTGACCGGAGCGCTGCAGTGAGGAGAGTGTAGCGAGCGCTCCGGGGAGGAGCGGGGACCCGGAGCGCTCGGCGTAACAGTACCCCCCCCCTTGGGTCTCCCCCTCTTCTTAGAGCCTGAGAACCTGAGGAGTAGACTTTTGTCTAGGATATTGTCCTCAGGTTCCCAGGATCTCTCTTCTGGACCACAACCCTCCCAATCCACTAAAAAAAAGGTTTTCCCTCTGACCTTTTTGGATGCCAGAATCTCTTTGACGGAGAAGATGTCCGAGGAGCCGGAAACAGGAGTGGGAGGAACAGATTTGGGAGAGAAACGGTTGATGATAAGTGGTTTAAGAAGAGAAACGTGAAAGGCATTAGGAATACGAAGAGAAGGGGGAAGAAGAAGTTTGTAAGAGACAGGATTAATCTGGCACAAAATTTTGAAAGGACCAAGATAGCGTGGTCCCAACTTGTAGCTAGGGACACGGAAGCGGACATATTTAGCGGAGAGCCATACCTTGTCTCCAGGGGAAAAAATGGGAGGAGCTCTTCTTTTCTTATCCGCGAACTTCTTCATGCGTGATGAAGCCTGTAAGAGAGAATTTTGGGTCTCTCTCCATATGATGGAGAGGTCACGAGAAATTTCATCCACAGCGGGCAGACCAGAGGGCAAGGGGGTAGGGAGGGGGGGAAGAGGGTGACGGCCGTACACCACGAAAAATGGGGATTTGGAGGAAGATTCAGAGACTCTGAAGTTATACGAGAATTCGGCCCATGGAAGAAGATCTGCCCAGTCATCCTGGCGGGAGGAAACAAAATGTCGTAAATAATCACCCAAGACCTGGTTAATTCTTTCTACTTGTCCGTTGGATTGAGGATGATATGCAGAAGAAAAATTTAATTTAATCTTGAGTTGTTTACAGAGAGCTCTCCAGAATTTAGACACGAATTGGACGCCTCTATCCGAGACGATCTGCGTAGGCAACCCGTGAAGACGAAAAATGTGTACAAAAAATTGTTTAGCCAACTGAGGAGCTGAAGGAAGACCAGGAAGAGGGATGAAATGTGCCATTTTGGAGAATCGATCAACGACCACCCAAATAACAGTGTTGCCACGGGAAGGGGGTAAATCAGTAATAAAATCCATACCAATCAGAGACCAAGGCTGTTCGGGGACAGGCAGGGGATGAAGAAAACCAGCGGGCTTCTGGCGAGGAGTCTTATCCCGGGCACAGATAGTGCAGGCTCGCACAAAGTCCACAACATCCGTCTCCAGAGTCGGCCACCAATAGAAGCGAGAGATGAGTTGCACAGATTTCTTGATGCCCGCATGACCTGCGAGATGGGAGGAGTGACCCCATTTGAGGATTCCGAGGCGTTGGCGTGGAGAAACAAAGGTCTTTCCTGGAGGAGTTTGCCTGATGGAGGCTGGAGAAGTGGAAATCAGGCAGTCAGGAGGAATGATGTGTTGCGGAGAGAGTTCAATTTCAGAAGCATCCGAGGAACGAGAGAGAGCATCGGCCCTAATGTTCTTATCGGCAGGCCGAAAGTGAATTTCAAAATTAAATCGGGCAAAGAACAGAGATCACCTGGCCTGGCGAGGATTCAGCCGTTGGGCAGACTGGAGGTAGGAGAGGTTCTTGTGATCGGTGTAAATAATAACTGGAAATCTTGATCCCTCCAGCAGATGCCTCCATTCCTCAAGCGCTAATTTAATGGCTAGAAGCTCTCGATCCCCGATGGAGTAGTTCCTCTCCGCCGGAGAGAAGGTCCTAGAAAAAAAACCACAAGTAACAGCATGCCCGGAAGAATTTTTTTGTAGAAGGACAGCTCCAGCTCCCACTGAGGAGGCATCAACCTCCAATAGGAAGGGCTTGGATGGGTCAGGTCTGGAGAGCACGGGAGCCGAAGAAAAGGCAGACTTGAGTCGTTTAAAGGCGTCTTCCGCTTGAGGAGGCCAAGACTTGGGATCGGCATTTTTTTTGGTTAAAGCCACGATAGGAGCCACAACGGCAGAAAAATGTGGAATAAATTGCCTGTAATAATTGGCGAACCCCAAAAAGCGTTGGATAGCACGGAGTCCGGAGGGGCGTGGCCAATCTAAGACGGCAGAGAGTTTGTCTGGATCCATTTGTAGTCCCTGGCCAGAGACCAAGTATCCTAGGAAAGGAAGAGATTGGCATTCAAACAGACATTTCTCTATTTTGGCATAGAGTTGATTGTCACGAAGTCTCTGAAGAACCATACGGACATGCTGGCGGTGTTCTTCTAGATTGGCAGAAAAAATCAGGATATCGTCCAGATATACAACAACACAGGAGTATAAAAGATCACGAAAAATTTCATTAACAAAGTCTTGGAAGACGGCAGGGGCGTTGCACAGGCCAAAGGGCATGACCAGATACTCAAAGTGTCCATCTCTGGTGTTAAATGCCGTTTTCCATTCATCCCCCTCTCTGATGCGGATGAGATTATAAGCACCTCTTAAGTCCAGTTTGGTAAAGATGTGGGCACCTTGGAGGCGATCAAAGAGTTCAGAGATGAGGGGTAGGGGGTAGCGGTTCTTAACCGTGATTTTATTAAGACCGCGGTAGTCAATGCAAGGACGTAGGGAGCCATCTTTTTTGGACACAAAGAAAAATCCGGCTCCGGCAGGAGAGGAGGATTTACGGATAAAGCCCTTTTTTAAATTTTCCTGGACGTATTCAGACATGGCAAGAGTCTCTGGTGCGGACAGAGGATAAATTCTGCCCCGGGGTGGAGTAGTGCCCGGGAGGAGGTCGATAGGACAATCATACGGCCTGTGAGGAGGTAGAGTCTCAGCTTGTTTTTTGCAAAAAACATCCGCAAAGTCCATATAGGCCTTAGGGAGACCGGTTACAGGAGGAACCACAGAGTCACGGCAAGGGTTACTGGGAACCGGTTTTAGGCAGTCCTTGGAACAAGAGGGCCCCCAACTCTTGATCTCCCCAGTGGACCAATCCAGGGTTGGGGAATGAAGTTGAAGCCAGGGAAGTCCAAGGAGAATTTCAGAAGTGCAATTGGGGAGGACCAAAAGTTCAATCCTCTCGTGATGAGATCCGATGCACATTAGAAGGGGCTCCGTGCGGAAACGTATGGTACAGTCCAATCTTTCATTGTTTACACAATTGATGTAGAGGGGTCTGGCGAGACTGGTCACTGGGATGTTGAACCTGTTGACGAGAGAGGCCAAAATAAAATTTCCTGCAGATCCGGAGTCCAAGAAGGCCATAGTAGAGAAGGAGAAGGCAGAGGCAGATATCCGCACAGGCACAGTAAGACGTGGAGAAGCAGAGTAGACATCAAGGACTGTCTCACCTTTGTGCGGAGTCAGCGTACGTCTTTCCAGGCGGGGAGGACGGATAGGACAATCCTTCAGGAAGTGTTCGGTACCGGCACAGTACAGGCAGAGATTCTCCATGCGGCGTCGTGTCCTCTCTTGAAGTGTCAGGCGAGACCGGTCGACCTGCATAGCCTCCACGGCGGGAGGCACAGGAACAGATTGCAGGGGACCAGAGGAGAGAGGAGCCGAGGAGAAGAAACGCCTCGTGCGAACAGAGTCCATATCCTGGCGGAGCTCCTGACGCCTTTCGGAAAAACGCATGTCAATGCGAGTGGCAAGGTGAATGAGTTCATGTAGATTAGCAGGGATTTCTCGTGCGGCCAGAACATCTTTAATGTTGCTGGATAGGCCTTTTTTAAAGGTCGCGCAGAGGGCCTCATTATTCCAGGATAATTCTGAAGCAAGAGTACGGAATTGTACGGCATACTCGCCAACGGAAGAATTACCCTGGACCAGGTTCAACAGGGCAGTCTCAGCAGAAGAGGCTCGGGCAGGTTCCTCAAAGACACTTCGGATTTCCGAGAAGAAGGAGTGTACAGAGGCAGTGACGGGGTCATTGCGGTCCCAGAGCGGTGTGGCCCAAGACAGGGCTTTTCCAGACAGAAGGCTGACTACGAAAGCCACCTTAGACCTTTCAGTGGGAAACTGGTCCGACATCATCTCCAAGTGCAGGGAACATTGGGAAAGAAAGCCACGGCAAAACTTAGAGTCCCCATCAAATTTATCCGGCAAGGATAGGCGTAGACCAGAAGCGGCCACTCGCGGCGGAGGAGGTGCAGGAGCTGGCGGAGGAGATGATTGCTGAAGCTGTGGTAGTAACTGCTGTAGCATAACGGTCAGTTGAGACAGCTGTTGGCCTTGTTGCGCTATCTGTTGTGACTGCTGGGCGACCACCGTGGTGAGGTCAGCGACAACTGGCAGAGGAACTTCAGCGGGATCCATGGCCGGATCTACTGTCACGATGCCGGCTGGCAGGTAGTGGATCCTCTGTGCCGGAGAGGGATTGGCGTGGACCGTGCTAGTGGATCGGTTCTAAGTCACTACTGGTTTTCACCAGAGCCCGCCGCAAAGCGGGATGGTCTTGCTGCGGCGGTAGTGACCAGGTCGTATCCACTAGCAACGGCTCACCTCTCTGGCTGCTGAAGATAGGCGCGGTACAAGGGAGTAGACAGAAGCAAGGTCGGACGTAGCAGAAGGTCGGGGCAGGCAGCAAGGATCGTAGTCAGGGGCAACGGCAGGAGGTCTGGAACACAGGCTAGGAACACACAAGGAAACGCTTTCACTGGCACGATGGCAACAAGATCCGGCAAGGAAGTGCAGGGGAAGTGAGGTGATATAGGGAAGTGCACAGGTGATCAGACTAATTGGAACCACTGCGCCAATCAGCGGCGCAGTGGCCCTTTAAATCGCAAAGACCCGGCGCGCGCGCGCCCTAAGGAGCGGGGCCGCGCGCGCCGGGACAGGACCGACGGAGAGCGAGTCAGGTACGGGAGCCGGGGTGCGCATCGCGAGCGGGCGCTACCCGCATCGCGAATCGCATCCCGGCTGGAGGCGGTATCGCAGCGCCCCGGGTCAGTGGATCTGACCGGAGCGCTGCAGTGAGGAGAGTGTAGCGAGCGCTCCGGGGAGGAGCGGGGACCCGGAGCGCTCGGCGTAACAAGAAGGAGGAGCTGAGCAGATGATATATATACAATACAGTACAATCTGCAGGTATGATGTTATAGAGAAGGAGGAGCTGAGCAGATGATATATATACAATACAGTACAATATGCAGGTATCATGTTATAGAGCAGGAGGAGCTGAGCAGATGATATATACAATACAATCTGCAGGTATCATGTTATAGAGCAAGAGGAGCGGAGCAGATGATATATACAATACAGTACAATCTGCAGGTAAATGTTATAGAGCAGGAGGAGCTGAGCAGATGATATATACAATACAGTACAATCTGCAGGTATCATGTTATAGAGCAGGAGGAGCTGAGCAGATGATATATAAAATACAGTACAATCTACAGGTATCATGTTATAGAGCAGGAGGAGCTGAGCAGATGATATATACAATACAGTACAATCTGCAGGTATCATGTTATAGAAGAAGAGGAGCTGAATAGATTATATATACAATACAGTACAATCTGCAGGTATCATGTTATAGAGCAGGAGGAGCTGAGCAGATGATTTATACAATACAGTACAATCTGCAGGTATGATGTTATAGAGAAGGAGGAGCTGAGCAGATGATATATATACAATACAGTACAATCTGCAGGTATGATGTTATAGAGAAGGAGGAGCTGAGCAGATGATATATATACAATACAGTACAATATGCAGGTATCATGTTATAGAGCAGGAGGAGCTGAGCAGATGATATATACAATACAATCTGCAGGTATCATGTTATAGAGCAAGAGGAGCGGAGCAGATGATATATACAATACAGTACAATCTGCAGGTAAATGTTATAGAGCAGGAGGAGCTGAGCAGATGATATATACAATACAGTACAATCTGCAGGTATCATGTTATAGAGCAGGAGGAGCTGAGCAGATGATATATACAATACAGTACAATCTGCAGGTAAATGTTATAGAGCAGGAGGAGCTGAGCAGATGATATATACAATACAGTACAATCTGCAGGTATCATGTTATAGAGCAGGAGGAGCTGAGCAGATGATATATAAAATACAGTACAATCTACAGGTATCATGTTATAGAGCAGGAGGAGCTGAGCAGATGATATATACAATACAGTACAATCTGCAGGTATCATGTTATAGAAGAAGAGGAGCTGAATAGATTATATATACAATACAGTACAATCTGCAGGTATGATGTTATAGAGAAGGAGGAGCTGAGCAGATGATATATATACAATACAGTACAATCTGCAGGTATGATGTTATAGAGAAGGAGGAGCTGAGCAGATGATATATACAATACAGTACAATATGCAGGTATCATGTTATAGAGCAGGAGGAGCTGAGCAGATGATATATACAATACAATCTGCAGGTATCATGTGATAGAGCAGGAGGAGCTGAGCAGATGATATATACAATACAGTACAATCTGCAGGTAAATGTTATAGAGCAGGAGGAGCTGAGCAGATGATATATACAATACAGTACAATCTGCAGGTATCATGTTATAGAGCAGGAGGAGCTGAGCAGATTATATATATAATACAGTACAATCTGCAGGTATCATGTTATAGAGCAGGAGGAGCTGAGCACATGATATATACAATACAGTACAATCTACAAGTATCATGTTATAGAGCAGGAGGAGCTGAGTAGATGATATATACAATACAGTACAATCTACAGGTATCATGTTATAGAGCAGAAGGAGCTGAGCAGATTATATACAATACAATCTGCAGGTATCATGTTATAGAGCAGGAGGAGCTGAGCAGATGATATATACAATACAGTACAATATGCAGGTGTCATGTTATAGAGCAGGAGGAGCTGAGCAGATGATATACACAATACAGTACAATCTGCAGGTAACATGCTATAGAGCAGGAGGAGCTGAGCAGATGATATACACAATACAGTACAATCTGCAGGTAACATGTTATAGAGCAGGAGGAGCTGAGCAGATGATGTATACAATACAGTACAATCTGCAGGTATCCTGTTATAGAACAGGAGGAGCTGAGCAGATGATATATACAATACAGTACAATCTGCAGGTATCATGTTATAGAGCAGGAGGAGCTGAGCAGATGATATATACAATACAGTACAATCTGCAGGTATCATGTTATAGAGCAGGAGGAGCTGAGCAGATGATATATACAATACAGTACAATCTACAGACATCATGTTATAGAGCAGGAGGAGCTGAGCAGATGATATAATGATATAACATAATGCCTGTATTTTCTATCTGCCAGGTTTCCTTTAAGTTAAAATTTTCTACAGAGAATATATGAAGCATGGCCTTCTAAACCGGGCAAGCCCCTTTAAAAAAACGTGCACCATGTAGCAGGTTACCATGGCGACTAGTTAAACATCAAATTAAATAACATACATTGGTAAATCTATTAAAACGTTGTTTACAATTTATATTCTGGAAGATCACAGTCAGGCTTCTATATTCAGAGCTCCGAATACTAGAATTAAAGAATTTAGCCATCGCATTGGAAACTAATTTTAACTTCTATGATGACACTATTAATCTAAAAGTAAATGGGTCATATGGAGTATGGACAAGAAAGCTTTTTTTTCTATTTTTATAACATTTTGCTTGTCTTTTCATATAGAAATCGGCAACAGGGACATATCTTGAAGAATGGGTGGATTTTAGGCAGGGCCGGAGTTGCCGTTAGGCAAAGTAGGCAGATGCCTAGGGCACAGCTGGTCAGATTCCCCAGGATCTCAGGAGCATCTCCAGCACTTCACTCCTAGGCTGCAGGCACTTTAGCCCTTCAGCAAGTAGCCGGTCTCGCCTAGGGCGCAAAATAGTCCAGCATCAATGTAAACACTATCCTTCCCGTTTTGCATCTACAGCTCCTGTATACTCCTATACTGTATATATCTCTGTGGTGACGGGAAACAAACAAGCCGTACAGTTTGCGCCTCCAGCCATACCCCACTTTTACCCCTCCCCTTCTTTTTTGCTATCTTTCATATGACACACGGGAGAAAAAAAATATATTAATTTAATTCACTGACTACATAAAGTGTATTTGTTGTCTGTTACCATGACGACCTATAGGTCTGCCACTTGTAATTTAACACAATTTTTCATTTTAGATGCAGAGGGTTAATAAAATTTGTTGCCACCCCCTCCTTGGAAATTATGGGCACTGAGATCAGGATATACCATATATAATAAAGGGCTAGGAGGATTAAAGGGGTATTCCAAGCCAAAACTTTTTTTTTTTTATATATATATATATATATATCAACTGGCTCCGGAAAGTTAAACAGATTTGTAAATTACTTCTATTAAAATTTTTTAATCCTTGCAATAGTTATTAGCTTCTGAAGTTGAGTTGTTGTTTTCTGTCTAACTGCTCTCTGATGACTCACGTCCCGGGAGCTGTGCAGTTCCTATGGGGATATTTTCCCATCATGCACAGCTCCCGGGACGTGACATCATCATTGAGCAGTTAGACAGAAAACTTCAGAAGCTAATAACTATTGGAAGGATTAAGATTTTTTAATAGAAGTAATTTACAAATCTGTTTAACTTTCAGGAGCCAGTTGATATATATAAAAAAAGGTTTTGCCTGGAATACCCCTTTAAATTAAAGGGGTAATCCAGCCAGAGACATTGACCTTACATCCACTAAACAACATTTTTTTTTACCAATCGGGGGTGACTCCAACTGTAGCAAAACTACAACTCCTAGCATGCCCGGACAGCCTTCGGCTGTCCGGGCATGCTAGGAGTTGTAGTTTTGCAGCAGCTGGAGGCACCCCAGTTGGGAAACACTGTTATAGGGAATATATTCTTTTTTCTGGAATACCCCTTTAAAGGGGTACTCCGGTGGAAAACTTATTTTTTTAAATCAACTGGTGCCAGAAAGTTAAACTGCTGAATTAAACTGTTAAATTAGCTGCTGAATACTACAGAGGAAATTCTTTTGTTTTTGGAACACAGAGCTCTCTGCTGACATCATGACCACAGTGCTCTCTGCTGACACCTCTGTCCATTTTAAGAACTGTCCAGAGTAGGAGAAAATCCACATAGCAAACATACAGCATGCCGCTCTGGACAGTTCCTAAAATGGACAGAGATGTCAGCAGAGAGCACTGTGGTCCAAAAAGAAAATAATTCCCTCTGTTGTATTCAGCAGCTAATAAGTACTGGGAGAATTAAGATTTTTTAATAGAAGTAATTTACAAATCTGTTTTACTCTCTGGCACCAGTTGATTTGAAAAAAAAAAAAAAAGTTTTCCCCCGGAGTACCCCTTTAAAGCCTCATGAGAAAAGTAGAAAATTAGTTATGTTTATTGCAAGCTCTCCGACGGCCAAACATAAAATAATGATGTTATTTTTGGGGTTGGAGAAATCTGACAAGGCCGAGGTATAATGTTTCTGTAGTTCGTATGAAAGGGTTAACAATGTAATCCAACACAGAGTGAATGTAAGCAAAGCCAAAAAGATAAAGACTCTCCGCGAAATATGTTAATATAACTAGGACGCAAAGTGATTTACAGAGGAACGGAAGTATTACAAAGTGTTAAAGGGGTACTCCGGAGTGAAAAAACAAATGTTTACAAATCAACTGGTGCCAGACAATTATACAGATTTGTAAATTACTTCTACATAAAAATCTTAATCCTTCCAGTACTTATCAGCTGCTGTATGCTCCAGAGGAAGTTGTGTTGTTCTTTACAGTCTGACCACAGTGCTCTCTGCTGCCACCTCTGTCCATGTCAGGAACTGTCCAGAGCAGGAGAGGTTTGCTATGGGGATTTGCTCCTGCTCTGGACAGTTCCTGACATGGACAGAGGTGTCAGCAGAGAGCACTGTGGTCAGACAGAAAATAAATTAAAAAAGAAAAGAACTTCCTGTGGGAGCATACAGCACCTGATAAGTACTGGAAGGATCAAGATTTTTAAATAGAAGTGATTTACAAATCTGTTTAAGTTCTGGCACCAGTTGATTCAAAAAATGTGTTTTCACTGGAGTACCCCCTTAAAGGAAAACTCCAACCAAAACTAACTTATCTTGTGGATAGGGGATAAGTAGCTGAAGGCGTGGGTCTGACCGCTGGGAACGGGACCCCGGCTGTCAGTGAGGAGCGCATGTCGTCTACTGGTAGATGCCACTTGCTTCATTCATTTCTATGGGAGCGCCGGTGATGCTCGAGTGCTGTACTCGGGTCTCTCCCATAGAAATTAATAGAGCGTGTACCGCCTGCCGCACACGCTCCTCACTGAGAGCCAGGTGCTGTCTGGAGATGGCAGGGGGTCCCAGTGGTCGGACCCCCCCACAATAAACTACTATTAGTTTTGGCTGGAGTTCTCCTTTAAAGTCACTCTAACAAACAAGAGCCATGACCATTTGAGGTTCCTTTAAGGATCCAGGCACATTCCACAAGGCTGATAGAACAGCGGCATACCACTGGCTGAGACGCCTCAGGCACTTCACAAGCTACATGAAGGAAAGTCAGCCAACCTACACAAGGTCAGAAAATCCACTGGAACAAGAAGGAAAGTCACATGGACCACACACTTAGGGTATAACAAAACCAGCGGCTGAGGCAAACCATAATCATAACATCAAGTGTGTCCGATCCATTATAAGTGACACTAAAGAATAACAATAGAATCATGCAGAAGAGATGGCCTATCATATTACAGTGAAGCTTCATCTTCCAGTATATAAGGGAATAGCATGAGCAGCAAATACTGAATATAATCAGGGGCGTTGCTAGGGGGGGGCTAATGGGGCTATAGCCCCGGGTGTGGCCTCCATAGCCCTGGGTCTCGCTCCGGCTTACTTGCTTATGGGGATCCAGGCACCTGTCATGCGCCCGTCACAGACAATGTCATGAAGAACTAGGAGTCCCGGTAGTGATAATATGGCCCCCACAGAGCCCTGATCTCAGCATTATTGAGTGTGACTGGGATGACATGAAGAGACAGAAGGTTCTGAACAAGCCGAAATCTACAGGACATCTCTGGTTAGTTAGTTTTGAACAACCTCCCTGCCGAGATCTTCCTAAATCAGTGAGCAAGTGTATCTAGAATTGAGGCAGAGGGTGGTCACATGAAATATACATATTAGATGTCTTTTCTGTTTATTAAAGGGGTGCTCCGGGGAATGGAACTTATCAGACATTATCCCCTATCCACAGGAGTGTCTGATTTGGGGGGGGGGGGGGCTGACTGTTGGGACCCCCACGATCTCCTGTACCCCCACCTTCCTGGACGATTGCGAATGACGGCCCCTTCAGCCAATCACAGGCCGCAGCGATGTCATGCCATAGTCGGTGAATGGCTTAGCGGGCCATCTCTTGCGCTCATCCAAGAAGGTGGTTGCCACAGTGCACGAAGACAGATAAGTAGACAGGGCCACGTACAGGAGTGCATAGGAAATAAAACGTTTGTACAGTACAGCATGTATATATATTTTAAATATAATGGCGCAGTAAGTTGTGTTTGTTTTATATTATAGTATACACATTATATTACACGTAATGAGTCAATATATGTTACTAGATAAATAAGCTCCATTTCCTGTTGGTGAAGTGTTCTTATCCTATAGATAAATATGAGTAATAATACCGGGGTATACGCCTATTTGTGCTGCACAGTATACATCAGGTTTTTTTTCTCTCAATGGTTTGGTGAGGGCCACAGAACAAAAGGGCCAGATGGCGGCATAAAGTCCTTAACGACAGGCGCTTCCGGCTCTGCCCTTCCAGAGTCTTGTATTATTAGGATAAACTGACTTTGTCAATAGAGATTTTAGGCAATCAGATCATGTCAGAGATTTACCCGGAGCGTCGGTCTGTAGCCAGAGTCTATTTATATCTTTGTGTTTGTGTGTAGCTATGTGGACAGTATGAGATGTTCGCCCTGCGGAGTTCTGCAGCATGACACTGGGATTGGGGGGGGGGGGGGGGGGGGGGTTGTGGTCGCTGAGTGTCAGGAATTAGTCTCCTGTTCGGTGCTGTGGCCTCTTTCCTATTCTTATTTATTTATTTTTATATTTATTATTAACTATTATATATTATTTATTATTATTATAATATTTATTATTTACTACTCAGGAAATGCATACAGCTGTTTGCTCAATTACTAATACATAACTGTTGCTATAAATCTCTGCAGAGTCGTAACTTGTGTCATGTGATGGGCAAAGGGCAACCAACACCAAACTAATGTCACTTCGGATGGCCTAAGGTTAGAATTACATGTCCAGCATCCGGCTCAGTCGAAAATCATGAAAAAAGTCGAAAAAAAAGTGCATCAGATGGCATCAGTTGTTTAGGATCTGACGTAAATTATTGTGCATGGCAGACGGGGGAACGTAGCAAGATGTGTTCCCCTGTCCTGCGGCCATGTGCCGTGTTTCACCATCCAGTGTCCAACTTGAGACGCAGGATGAATGTGAACTAAGAAACATAGAAACATAGAATGTGTCGGCAGATAAGAACCATTTGGACCATCTAGTCTGCCCAATAATCTGAATCCTATCAATAGTCCCTGACCCTATCTTATATGACGGATAGCCTTATGCTTATCCCTATCTTATATGAAGGATAGCCTTATACCTATCCCTATCTTATATGAAGGAGCCTTATACCTATCCCTATCTTATATGAAGGATAGCCTTACACCTATCCCTATCTTATATGGAGGATAGCCTTATGCCTATCCCTATCTTATATGAAGGATAGCCTTATGCCTTTCCCTATCTTATATGAAGCATAGCCTTATGCCTATCCCTATCTTATATGAAGGATAGCCTTATACCTATCCCTATCTTATATGAAGGATAGCCTTATACCTATCCCTATCTTATATGAAGGATAGCCTTATACCTATCCCTATCTTATATGAAGGATAGCCTTATACCTATCCCTATCTTATATGACGGATAGCCTTATGCCTATCCCTATCTTATATGAAGGATAGCCTTATACCTATCCCTATCTTATATGAAGGATAGCCTTATACCTATCCCTATCTTATATGACGGATAGCCTTATGCCTATCCCTATCTTATATGACGGATAGCCTTATACCTATCCCTATCTTATATGAAGGATAGCCTTATACATATCCCTATCTTATATGAAGGATAGCCTTATGCCTATTAGTGTTGAGCGGCATAGGCCATATTTGAATTCGCGAATATTCGCGAATATATGGACGAATATTCGTCATATATTCGCGAATATTCGCATATTCGTTATATTCTCGTTTTATTTTCGCATATGCGAACATTCGCGTATGCGAAAATTAACATATGTGAAAATTAGCATATACAAAATTAGTATACGCGAAAATTCGCATACGCGGAAAATAGCATATACTAATTTTCGCATATGCGAATTTTCGCACGCCAGTCTCACACAGTAGTATTACAGCCTTCTTTACACCACACAAGCTGGAAGCAGAGAGGGGTGAACACTGTGATGTGTACTGTGAAGAAAAAAATAAATAAAATTAAATAAAAAAAAAACGAATATTCGTAATTACGAATATATAGCGCTATATTCGCGAAATTCGCGAATTTGCGAATATGCGATATTCGCGAATAATATTCGAATTGCGAATATTCGCGAGCAACACTAATGCCTATCCCATGCATGTTTAAACTCCTTCACTGTATTTGCAGCGACCACTTCTGCAGGAAGACTATTCCATGCATCCACTACTATTCCATGCATTTCCCCTCTATGAAGGTTCTCTTGTTGTAGTTTTTCTTCTTTTAAATATCTTCTCCTCCTTTCCCGTGTTGATTCCCTTTATGTATATAAAAGTCTCTATCATATCCCTCTGTCTCTTCTTTCTTCTATACATGTTAAGGTCCTTTAACCTTTCCTGGTAAGGTACGCCCCAGGTGCATTATCTTGCACTTATCCACATTAAATTTCAGTTGCCAGAGTTCTGACCATTCTTCTAATTTTCCTAAATCCTTTTCCATTTGGCGGATCTTCTGCCTGCCCTTTAGAAGTTCTTATAACTTGCTTGGCCTTTTTTTGCCTAATCTTGTAGATTTCCCTATCGTCATTGCTCATTTTTTTTTTTAAAGTTACTAAATGCTGGATTTTAGTTTTTTATGATTTTGGCCACTTGTGCTGAGTACCACAGTGGTTTCTTCCCTTTTCTGCTTTTAAGTTTAAAGCAATTTTCTGTTGCCTTCAATTTATGACTAATCAAATTTTTTTTTTTACGTCAAAAAATCTAAAACTTTTGTTTTTGTGTGGTGTGACTGCTTCACTATTCTTATATTAAACCACACAAATCACAAGATCCCAAGTTTTCGCCTACAATAACATCATATACAAAATCCTCATTTGTGAAAGCCCAATCCAAAATGGCCTCCCTCTGGGTTGACTCCTCAACCATTTGAAGAGATAATCCCAGTAGGGAATTTAGAATATCTGTACTTCTGACAGAACTAGCTGTTTTGGTTTTCCAGTTTATATCCGGAAGATTGAAGTCTCCCATAATGATAACTTCTTTCATTGTCATTTTAGCTTTTTCCCTCAACTAGTAGATCATCTAATTCTTTAATTTGGCCTCGTGGTCTATATATCACACCTACACGAGTTACTGAATGATTACCAAACTGCAACATAACCCAAACTGACTATGTTGGCCTCACTAACTTGTATTAGGTTAGATTTTATGCTATCTTTCACATACAGGGCCACTCCTCCTCCTTTCTTTCCTTCTCTGTCTCTTCTGTATAAAGAGTATCCTGGTATGGTTATGTCCCAGTCATTACTTTCATTAAACCATGTCTCAGTAACAGCCACTAAATCTACATTCTCAGATGCCATTATTGACCCAAGTTTATTGATTTTATTACCTAAACTGCGAGCATTTGTAGACAGGACTCTGGGCTTGTCATTTCTTAACTTCTGTGCTACTGACATGTTCTGGCATTGTTTCTGGGGGCAATTGGACTCATGGATTATTACTCTCCCCCCCCCCCCCCCCCCCCTCTTCCTAGTTTAAATACTCCTTAGCAAATTCTTGGAATTGTTCACTGAGTACATTCGTTCCCTTGAGAGAAAGATGCAAACCATCTTTCTTGTACAGTTCCTTTCTATTCCAAGTAGAGCTATATTGAAACCATTTACTAAGCCATAAGTTGAACTCCTTAATGCGCCTCTGCCTATCATTCTGAACATTATGCACAGGCAGAACTTCAGAAAATGAAACAGTGGATGCAAAATCCTGTACATCATTGCCAAGTGTGATAAAAGATTCCTTCACCTCTGAAACTTCATTGCAAGCCAGGTAATTTATCCCTAGATGGACAAGAACATCTACATCCCCTTCCTGCTTTGCTTGCTTAACAATATTAAGAATATGTCTTCTATCTCTTCTAGCAGTAACACCAGGGAGACATCTCACAAAACCATTTTCCTTATTCAAAAGAAAAGGAACAGTCACGAGTTCTACAATCAGTTTACCTCCGGTACGTGCTGCCGGAGAGAAACATTGCGGACAACTGACATATGTAAAGGGGGCCTAAATATTGCACATAGTGGCACCTAATTTCATATGCAATACCATGCTGTGACATCAAGAGTGCGGCACCGCTGTGATGTCACGAGCCTCCGGCACTTAACGCGATGCTCTAAACGAACGCCGGGTGCAGCATGGAGATCGCGGGTCCCCAGGTCTATCCTTTGGATAGGGGATAAGCTGTCTAGAGTACCCCTTTAGGATGAGGAAAAGGATCATATTAGTAGTATCATGATGGAAAGTAGAAAAGATATTGGAGACATGCTGCTTCAGGAGAGCAGGAAAAGCAAAGGTTAAAAAGGATGGAGAACGTTACGTTACACAAGGCAGGTTTGGCCATGGCGGGATGTGAGGAGGTCCTGCATATTAGTGTACATTTGAATTTAGAACTTAATACTTCAACATGAAATACAGAATTTAAAGGGGATCCATGAGTAGATTACATCTAAAATAAAGAACTGTTTACAACATAGACACTTTCCAGGTCTGGGTCAGGAGAACCAAAGTAATCTGGGTCAGGTGCATAGCTATTAAGGTAGCAGTCACACTGGGGCCCTGGCACCTAAGGAGGCCCTAAAGCACATCTGCCCCATAGTAATATAATCGGCCCCGTTGCCAATTTTTCATCGGGGTCCCAGAAGCTACAAGCTGTGTCCCTGATCCGGGTAACACGGTTACTAAAATGTGTAAATATTACATTTTATGTGACTACGCCTAATGATGTCGTCTTCTTTACCTCCCGTGTGACACAAACCAAATGCTGAAGGGCATTTCAAGTCATATGTCAGCCACAGTCAACAGCCTTAAAATTATTCCTCCAGACATCTGAATTATCTTTGTGCCATGTTCTACGCGCGGCTGAGATCACTCAAATTATCTGTTAAATGAAGAATATAACCAGCACCTGATGCCCGGGCTCCCGAATCAGACAGATGTCTACAGGCACAATATCCAGCCATTACCAGAAGTGGACAGTGACAAATCTGCCCGACGACTAAGCCTTCTTGGAGTGGTCACATGGCACCCTCAAAGCAAAAACAACCTGTCAAGGGTTTAAAGTGGTAACGTGTTGTGCTCAAGCCTTCTTGTCTATCCTGGTCCTTCCAACAACTACACAAGACCTTGGTTGGAGACCAATGTCTATGGACCCTTTCGGACAGATTGACCCTGGTCCCTGTACCCTATATATTTTTATCTTAAAGGGGTACTCCCCTTCCCCAATGTTCGGAACATTTTGTTCCGAAAGCTGGGTGCGGTCTTCGGGGGCGTGACATCATAGCCACACCCTTGTGATGTCACATCACGCCCCCTCAATGCAAGTCTACGTGAGTGGGCGTGGTGGCTGTCACGCCCCCTCCCATAGACTTGCATTGAGGGGGCGTGGCATGAAGTCACGAGGAACGTGGCTATGTCGTCATGACCCCCGCAGCCCACACCCAGCATTTGGAACAAAATGTTCTGAAAGCTGGGTCAGTGGAGTACCCCTTTAAATTTGTTTTATTGAAAAAAGTAACGGCCGGCAGTACAAGCATATAGAAGAAGCCAAATGATTAAAAGGGCACAAATCATCCAATAACATAACAGGCATATTGATACATACATTGCAGATATAGGATTGTGTCCCAAAAGTGCATCTAAGACTGGGATCTGGTCTTGCATTTGTCAAAACAACATATCTTAAAGGGGTACTGCAGCCGAAATTAACTTATCCCCATCCACAAGATAGAGGATAAGTAGCTGATCGCGGGGGGTCCGACCGCTGGGACCCCCACGAACTCCGGAACGGGCCCAGGCTCTGAGTGAGAAGTGTGTGCAGTGGGAGCTCCGACGAGACCCGAGTCCGGCACTCGGCAATTATCGGCGCTCCCATAGAAATGAATGGAGCGCATGCCATCGCACTGAGCGAGACAGGGTCCCGTCCCGGAAATGGCAGTGGTCGGACACCCCCCCACCTCATCAGGTCATGATGGAATACGAAGGGAAAAGCGTGTTCAGACGACTAACAGTAGAAAGTGAACATTGTGTCAGCGGGGAAGGATGCCAGGGGCCCCACACTTTCTCAAATTTAGCAGGACATTTCCTACCTTTATACACCTATTGGGAAAACGGGAGTACAAAATTGACCAGCTTTTTCCAATTGACTAAGGTCCATCCATCGGAGAAATGTCTGTACTTGCTGCGGCCAAATTTCCTTGGACAGAACAGATGGATCAGAGGTTCCAACAATGGAGGAGTAGTTTCAACTATGGTGGGCACCAGTTGTTGGACATCAGTCCAAAAAGACACAACAAAGTTGCAGGCCCAGACAATGTGCCAGAAATCTGCCGTAGGTGAGTAGCACCTATGGCATGCGTCCAAGGGGGAACACCCCTCTGTACCCTATATCTATGAGATCAACTCTTGTTCAAAGAGCCTTTTCATGGTATTGGATCCCCCATGCAGCTGAATGAGGATTTTTGACCTGCTAAGGTAGTAGTGTCCAAACTGTGGACCTTGAGTTGTTGCAAAACTCCAACCTCCAGCATGCCCGGACAGCCACCGGCTGTCCGGGCATGCTGGAGGTTGGAGATTTGCAACATCTAGAGGCCTACAGTTTGGAGA
Source organism: Hyla sarda (assembly GCF_029499605.1). Classification (NCBI taxonomy): domain Eukaryota; kingdom Metazoa; phylum Chordata; class Amphibia; order Anura; family Hylidae; genus Hyla; species Hyla sarda. Next base: position 17,267,083 of record NC_079200.1, read on the forward strand.
CCACTATGCTAAGGCGGTGGAATGAGCATTTGCTTGTTCGTCAGCTGGTCACTGAGCCTATGACACTGGGCAGGTGGCTACCTGGGGGTGGCTCAGTAGCACTTGCCCCGCCTTTATTGGCCTGTGGAGTCTCTGGGGACCAGGTGCATGCTATACTGCACTCACTTATTGGCTTGCGGCTCGGTAAATGTTCCCCAATAAGTTTTATAAAACGTTTGAACTCCATCTTTGAACAGAGAATAAATAGGGATGTTAGGTTTTCATGAAGACTGGCAAGACATTTTTGTCTTCTCACTTGCGGCACATTTTCACCCCAAATTGCTTTAGAAATTCTTTATCCTGCTGCTTCGCCCCAGTACTGTGGCAGCTGTTACCCATAGTAATGTGCCTGGGGACATGTGCCCGAGGGTCGCAAAGCACATCCTAAGGGGGACGCAAAGCACATTTGCCCGATAAGAGACCAGAATTATAAAAGACACATGGGGCCCTGTTGCAGATTTTGCATCGGGGCCCAGAAGCTGTAAGTTTCGCTTCTCACTGTGCCCATACCATAGAGAGCCCCAGGCTCCCCCAATAATGTGCATATTGTGTCTGCTGCCCCCCAACACTGTACCTGCTGTGATGCCCACTGCCCACAATACTATTTAGCCTAGTGCCCATAAAAGTGCCCATTGTATCCATGTATACAGAATGCCAATACAACTGACTATTGTGATTGCCACCAGACCAAGGGCATGTGTCCCTAGTGCTCAACGGTAGGAATGTCAAAGGGTCATTTGTTGGTTTGTATTGTAACTGGTCCATGTCTACTCATCACTTATATAAAGGTGGTCATCCAGCGTTGTGCCAAAATTCATATCCTGCTGTGAGCGGAAAAAAATATTGAAAGAAAACCTATACTTACAGCGCCCATCCGCCGCAGCACCTATTCAGCTCTGTCCAGTCCCCCGATCTTGTGCCTCTTTCCTGCTTCTGAGACAAGTGGTCAATGCAGGACCCATCATCTCAGCCAATCAATGGCAATAGCTGCGACCCTTCAAAATCAAAGATTGGTTGAGAGGGCAGTTCCTGATCCAAGCATCCGGGAAGCAGGAAGAAGACAGAAGATGGAGATGAACGGGAGCTGCGGGAGATCGGGGCAGGATGTGAATTTTAACAAAAATGCTGGATAACCCCTTTAAAGGGATACTCCACTGCCAAAGCGTTTGGAACATTTAGTTCGAAACGCTGGGTGTTGGCTGCGGGGGTCGTGATGCCACGGCCTCGCTACTCATGGTGTCACACCACACCCACTCAATGCAAGTCTATGGCCACGGTCGTCATGCCCCCTCCCATAGATTTGCATTGAGGCGGCGTGGCGTGACGTCACAACCCCCGCAGCCCGCACCCAGCGTTCGGAACTAAATGTTCCGAACGCTGGGGCAGTGGAGTACCCCCTTTAAGTAAGCGTTCATTCTCCAGATAGAATATCTGGTTATCTCAGATACGTAGTGGCATATTGTGCATTCTACAAATAAAAGAGCCACTGAAAGGAGGGGTGCCACCACAAAACATTTCATATGTCATGTCCCATGTCTGCGGACAACGCTATACCATATAAACTACCAGAAAGTTACCACCCGAACTACAGCTGAGACGTTCTTGTGTCCGTGAGGTGTTGACAATACTGAGCATGTAGTTATTAGAGGAGATCACCAACAAATACAGCCGTATCCTGTTTTGTCAGAACGTACACCATGTGCCTTCGCCGCCCTGAGGAGTCCACATGTAGTTTATGCCAGGACCGTAACTACTGGTCACAAATAACTGCAGCATAAACTAACAAGAAGAGCATTTACAACGAAGAGCAATGTGAGAGGGTCTTTTGTAGGCCAGAAGGGAAACGTAGGAGGTGCAGTAAAGGGATCGCACAACAGAGGTTGGAGGGTAGAGAAGCCATGAAAATAATTCTCTGTTAACAGGGCCGATTCCGTGCAGAAAGTTCGGCCGTAAAACATGGAGCGGACATTCCACACATTTAAATGATCCGGCGGGCGCTAGGACCGCTGGGAAATGTGCCGGCTCCATAGACGCCAATGCATTTCCGATTGGATTCTGCAGAAAGAAAAGACAAGTCTATTCTTACTGCGGACGCCGGAATCAGGATTTCCGCGGCAGAAACATCTGCCGTGGAAATTCCGTCATGTGCACAGTGCAGCAGAATCCCATTGAAATCAATTTCCAAGCGAAAAATTCCTGTGGAATTCTGCTGTGAAACATAGCCTACACCAGTGCTTCTCAACCAGGGGGCCTTCATTCAGATGTTGCAAAACTACAACTCCCAGCATGCCCGGACAGACAACGGCTGTCCGGGCATGCTGGGAGCTGTAGTTTTACAACAGCTGGAGGCCCACAGCTTAGGGACCACTGGAGCGCAATGAACAGTGAGTTTCTTAAATAGTGTGGTCTCCAAGCTGTGGACCTCCAGCTATTGCAAAACTACAACTCCCAGCATGCCCGGACAGCCAACGCTAAACAGTGATAAGCAATAATAACAACACACACAATAAGAACAGCTGGAGGTCCACAGCTTGGAGACCACTAGAACCGTGTGTTTCTTAAATAGTGTAATAACGCTAAACAGTGAGAAGCAATAATAACAACACACACAATAACAACAGCTGGAGGCCCACAGTTGGAGACCACTGGAACCGTGAGTTTCTTAAATAGTGTAATAACGCTAAACAGTAAGAAGCAATAATAACAACACACACAATAACAACAGCTGGAGGCCCACAGCTTGGAGTCCACTAGAACCGTGTGTTTCTTAAATAGTCTAATAACACTAAACAGTGAGAAGCAATAATAACAACACACACAATAAGAACAGCTGGAGGCCCACAGCTTGGAGACCACTGGAACCGTGAGTTTCTTAAATAGTGTAATAACGCTAAACAGTGTGAAGCAATAATAACAACACACACAATAACAACAGCTGGAGGCCCACAGCTTGGAGACCACTGGAACCGTGTATTTCTTAAATAGTGTAATAACGCTAAACAGTGAGAAGCAATAATAACAACACACACAATAACAACAGCTGGAGGCCCACAGCTTGGAGACCACTGGAACCGTGAGTTTCTTAAATAGTGTAATAACGCTAAACAGTGAGAAGCAATAATAACAACACACACAATAACAACAACAGATGATAACTATGTAAAGAAACATAACAGGACGGTTCAGTAAATGTCGATCAGGATTACCGGCAATGGTTGTCATCATTTCCAGTAGAGCAAGAACGACAAAATAAAAAGCCTAAGCCTTTTTACTTTTACAATGTATATTGGGTCAACACACAAATGAGATCATCCCGATTCTTCGTCTCATTGCAAATATAGACCGAGAACAGAATAAATCCTGAAAAACTGAATTATTCATGTCACGCTGGCACCGCTGAGAGTTATTCCTGGCATTGATCGCCGCATATTACCAATACAACCCAAGCCGTCCTGTCTCGCAGTCACAAGATAGATGTAGAAATAATCCACCCCCCGATTTATATGTTGTACATTTAGCCTATATTAGTAGTCTCCAAACTGTGGACCTCCAGCTGTTGCAAAACTACAACTCCCAGCATGCCCGGACAGCCGTTGGCTGTCCGGGCATGCTGGGAGTTGTAGTTTTGCAACAGCTGGAGGTCCGCAGCTTGGAGACCACTGGTCTATATACTAATTTTATTCAATTGTATGTACTAAGTGCCAGTTCATCTTAAAGGGGTACTCCGGAGGAACAAAAAAATTTTTTTAAATCAACTGGTGCCAGAAAGTTATACAGATTTGTAAATGACTTCTATATAAAAATCTCAATCCTTCCAGTACTTATCAGCTGTTGTATGCTCCACGGAAAGTTGTGTAGTTCTTTCCAGTCTGACTACAGGGCTCTCTGCTGCCACCTCTGTCTGTGTCAGGAACTGTCCAGAGTAGGAGAGGTTTGTTAGGGGGATTTGCCCCTGCTCTGAACAGTTCCTGATACAGACAGAGGTGGCAGCAGAGAGCACTGTGGTCAGACTGGAAAGAACTGCAAAACTTCCATACAGCAGCTGATAAGTACTGGAAGGATTAAGAGTTTTAAATAGAAGTCATTTAGAAATCCGTATAACTTTCTGGCACCAGTTGGTCTGAAATTATTTCTTTTTCCTTTGGAGTACCCCTTTAAGATAATATATATATATATATATATATTAAGATATAATATATATATATATATATATATATATATATATATATATTTATATATATATAAACATTTAAATAAATATATATATATATATATATATATTTATTTAAATGTTTATATATATATATATATATATATATATATATATAGGTGTATAAATATATATATATATATATTTTTATTTTTATAGATCAGTAGATACTGTTACAGGATAGGGGATCAGCACATTCGTATAACATAACATAAACATAACATGTCTCCTTTATATTGATACAGATATAGACATATGCTAAATTATATAAAGGATGTGCAGAACATCTGGAGGCCCACAGCTTGGAGACCACTGGAACCGTGAGTTTCTTAAATAGTGTAATAACGCTAAACAGTAAGAAGCAACAATAACAACAAACACACAATAACAACAGCTGGAGGCCCACAGCTTGGAGACCACTGGAACGCAACGAACAGTGAGTTTCTTAAATAGTGTGGTCTCCAAGCTGTGGACCTCCAACTGTTGCAAAACTACAACTCCCAGCATGCCCGGACAGCCAACGGCTGTCCGGGCCTGCTGGGAGCTGTAGTTTTGCAACAGCTGGAGGTCCACAGCTTGGAGACCGCTGGAATGTGACGAACCGTGAGTTTCTTAAATAGTCATCTGTTTTGGGATTGTACTTCTAATACACAGTATGAGTCCTTTTAAAGCGAATGCACTTGTAAACGCTCCAGCGGGGGGCGCCCATTCATTCACCTGTTAAGCAGATGTAAGTGGAATACGTCTCCCACCTCTGCTGGCAGCAGGCTCAATAACTTAACTACCCTTTGGTGGTGGTGAGATCAAATGTATTTAGTGTCATGATGATTTTACACCTAGTTATGTTATTTTTCTTCCGCCGGTGTCCTATTACAAGGCATTATCAAAGCTTGTCATAGACCTTAACACAAGGACGTATACTGCCCTAGTATTGTTCATCTAGACACTCATTTACAGACAGGGCTGCATTGACAGTATAGGAAGGTATACGGGGCTGCACTAAACATATATTTCTTGCAGCGTTCTGCAAATTGGGGCCCTCCAGATGTTGCAAAAGTCCACCCCCTAGAATGCCAAGACAGACAACGGCTGTCCGGGCATGCTAGGAGTTGTAGTTTTGCAACATCTGGAGGTCCACAGTCTGGAGACCACTGTTCTACTGTATATGTACATTTAGAATACCACAAAATAGCTTTAAAGGAGGACTCCAGCAAAAACTAAGTTATCCCCTAAGTAGCTGATCCCAGCGGTTGAAATCCCCCCGTGCGATCTCCGGAACGGGACCCTGGCTCTCTCGGTGGGGACCTACTGGTAGACGGCCCGCGCTCCATTCACGTATTCGGGTCTCTTCGGCGCCCCCATAGAAATAAATTTAGCGTGTGACATCTGCAGTAGTGTTGAGCGCGAATATTTGAAATGGAAATTTTTACCGCAAATATTTAGAATATATAGTGATATATATTCGGAATGACGAATATTCTTTTTTTTTATGCAAATTTATGCAAATATTTATGTGTATATCAACACTTCCAGACTGGACGCTGATCCCTCCCTTCTTTTAGGTGAAAGATATAATTGCGCATGTGCACCATGCGAATTTCATTACGAACGTTCGCATTGGAAAAATAAAATGAGAACGAACATAGCGAATATGCGACTTTCGCGAACATAGGACAAATATGAATATTCGTCCATACATTTGTGAAATATCGCAAATTCGAATGTGGCCCCTGCCGCTCATCGCTAGTCTGCAGCATGCGCTCCTCACTGAGAGCCCAGTCCCATTCCCGAGAACTTGTGGAGGTCCCAGCAGTCGGACCCCCCGCTTATCAGTTATCCGTTACTTATCCCGAATCCTGTGGATAGGGGATAAAGTTAGTTTTTGTTCTTTAGTTAGAGTTCCCCTTTAAGGTTTGTTCACATGTAGAATGCATTTGATGCTGAGGGGATTTTATGCGGCATCCAGGAGCTGGTCGAAGCATGAAGAAAATATTAAAACTCTACTATTACAACCCGAAACGTAAAATCTTCAACGTGTGAACATACCCCAAATATAGAGACAGGTAGTAAAGATGATTGTATTACCTGAAGTTCGCACCACGCCACTTCCACCGTGGTTTCCGTATCCAGACCCTTGTAAACCGTTTTAAAAGACCCTCTTCCAATCTCAATGTTGAATTTTAAGTATCTCCCATCGGGCGAGGTGGCCACGGCTTTGGTCTCGTTCTCGTCGATCTCTTCTTGCTCCTTCCTGGCCTCGGCCGCCACCAGTTTGGGAGCAGGAACCGAAGGTCGGGAAGTCCTGTTGGCTTCGTCCTCGGACTCGGAGCTGATGTCCGCAATGCTGGCCAGTGTCCCCGAAGACGGCACGACATCCGCCGGAGCGTTTTGCGTCGGCGGATTGATAAAAGCGGTAGAGTTCTCCGGAATAGAGACCACTTTCTCTTCCAACGTTAACGGCTCCTCCGGCGACCATGACGAGAAAGAAGTTCCCGGCGGGTCGTAACCCAACAGTTCTAACTGGGCAGAGCTTCTCCGGTTAAATTGGTAAGAATTCCTTCTAGGCTCCTTGCCGGAAAGTCTTCTTCTCCTCAAGGCTGCCAGAGTGGACAGTTCAGCAGGATCTTCCGGCAGAACCGAGGCAAAGGAGATGCCACAACCTGCCAAATCCACTTCTGTCTGAGACATGGCTTGAGTTGAAGGTAGCCCAAAAGCAAACATATCTTGTATCTGCCGAAAAAGCGATTATGACTTAAGAATACGACTTAGCAGCCATTCTTCGACCTGTAGACCCTTCGAAACTCTAAGTAGACTTCTTAGCACATGGCTACAGCCCTCTTATTATGGCACATAACAACTGGATAGGTCAAGATCCGGTAGACCTAGCCTAGATATGTCTAGCGAGGAATGTCCCCAAAATGCTGTGCAAAGCAAGACTTGCTAAACTGCTCCCTCAGCTGCTGATCTCCATCTTCTTATCCAGAGGTCCAGGCAGTGTCTAGGAATAAAAAAAAAATCAGCAGTTCTGATGTGTTCCTGTACATGCAACAAGCTGTCCCTTGTGCAAAAGTGTGAACCAGATGGACGTGGAGTCCTGCACCTGGGTTCTTTTTCTTCTTCTGTCTCCAATTCCGAAAGTCAGTGCTGGTGACAGCTTTAGCCGGTGGAAAGGGAATCTGATCTTACTTTCATGTGACTGCAGTGTGTGTATACAGTGTAGAGAGAGCCAACCCTTCACAAAGCTGAGGAACACCTCCTTCTCCTTGCTCGCTCCTCCTCTGCTCTGCAATAGCTACACCTTGTCTTAGCAATGATCCGGCGTGTCGGACGCTGTTCCCTCTGCAGCCCCCTTCCCCATTACAGAACAGGTTCTTCCTCAGTCATCCATGGACAAAACGCATGGCCAGAGCTGTCAAAGGCAGACAAAAAACGGATGTAAAAAACACGTAAAAGACACGGTGATCCTTCAACTTACAATGGCCTCAACATACAATAGTTTCATCATACATCGGTCTTTTCTGGACCATTGTAACTTGAAACCAGACTCAACATACAATGTACAGACAATCCAGATTTGTCAAACGTGTCAATGGCTGGAAGAACTGACCAATCAGAATGGGCATTTATACCTGTACTACTGAAGTGCATGCACTGACTGTCTGGTAGCGCCTCCCTACAGTACAGGGAGGTACTACATGTTCTGAACTCTTTACCTGTATTACTGAAGTGTATGCACTGACTGGCTATCTGGTAGCGCCTCCCTACAGTACAGGGAGGTACTACATGTTCTGTACTCTTTACCTGTATTACTGAAGTGTATGCACTGACTGGCTATCTGGTAGCGCCCCCTACCGTACAGGGAGGTATTACATGTTCTGTACTCTTTACCTGTATTACTGAAGTGTATGCACTGACTGATGTCTGGTAGCGCCCCCTACAGTACAGGGAGGTACTACATGTTCTGTACTCTTTACCTGTACCACGGTTAGCTGCTCCTTTGGACATCAGGTAAGGGCGGCTACGTTTCGCGTGTACTGTACAGGACCCTGAAGAAGCTCCTGCTCTCTGTATAGACCAGTCTTTCCCAACCAGGGAGCCTCCAGCTGTTGCAAAACTACAACTCCCAGCATGCCTGGAGGCATGCTGGGAGTTGTAGTTTTGCAACAACTGGAGGCACCCTGGATGGGAAAGCCTGACATACACAGTGATTTACAGCTTCCAGCAGATCTTTATTACTTTTATATGTAAGGATTTGCTTTATCTGTATTAGTTATCTACTTATTTTTCTTTAATCCTCACTTTTTCCTATTTTTGGAAGACATTTTGGAGTCTTCAAAACCAATTACCAGGTTTCCATAGAATTATGGTCTCAACATACAATGCTACGGACAGTCCAGATCTGTGAAACGTGTCAATGGCTGGAATAACCGAACAATCAGAATGGGCATTTATACCTGTACTACTGAAGTGCATGCACTGACTGTCTGGTAGTGCCCCCTACAATACAGGGAGGTATTACATGTTCTGTACTCTTTACCTGTACCAGGATTAGCTGCTCCTTTGGACACCAGTTAAGGGCGGCTACATTTCGCGTGTACCGAACAGGACCCTGAAGAAGCTCCTGTCCTCTATAGAGACCAGTCTTTCCCAACCAGGGTGACTCCAGCTGTTGCAAAACTACAACTCCCAGCATGCCTGGACAGCCTCTGGCTGTCCAGGCATGCGGGGAGTTGTAGTTTTGCAACTGCTGGAGGCACCCTGGATGGGAAACACTGACATACACAGTGATTTACTGTCCAGGCATGCTGGGAGTTGTAGTATTGCAACAGCTGGAGGCACCCTGGATGGGAAACACTGACATACACAGTGATTTACTGTCCAGGCATGCTGGGAGTTGTAGTTTTGCAACAGCTGGAGGCACCCTGGATGGGAAACACTGACATACACAGTGATTTACTGTCCAGGCATGCTGGGAGTTGTAGTTTTGCAACAGCTGGAGGCACCTTGGATGGGAAACACTGACATACACAGTGATTTACTGTCCAGGCATGCTGGGAGTTGTAGTTTTGCAACAGCTGGAGGCACATTGGATGGGAAACACTGACATACACAGTGATTTACTGTCCAGGCATGCTGGGAGTTGTAGTTTTGCAACAGCTGGAGGCACCCTGGATGGGAAACACTGACATACACAGTGATTTACTGTCCAGGCATGCTGGGAGTTGTAGTTTTGCAACAGCTGGAGGCACCTTGGATGGGAAACACTGACATACACAGTGATTTACTGTCCAGGCATGCTGGGAGTTGTAGTTTTGCAACAGCTGGAGGCACATTGGATGGGAAACACTGACATACACAGTGATTTACTGTCCAGGCAAGCTGGGAGTTGTAGTTTTGCAACAGCTGGAGGCACCCTGGATGGGAAACACTGACATACACAGTGATTTACTGTCCAGGCATGCTGGGAGTTGTAGTATTGCAACAGCTGGAGGCACCCTGGATGGGAAACACTGACATACACAGTGATTTACTGTCCAGGCATGCTGGGAGTTGTAGTTTTGCAACAGCTGGAGGCACCCTGGATGGGAAACACTGACATACACAGTGATTTACTGTCCAGGCATGCTGGGAGTTGTAGTATTTCAACAGCTGGAGGCACCCTGGATGGGAAACACTGACATACACAGTGATTTACAGCTTCCAGTGATTATTACCTTTATATGTAAGGATTTGCTTTATCTATATTGATTATCTACTTATTTTTCTTTAATCCTCACATTTTCCTATTTTTGGATGACATTTTGGGGGCTTCAGAACCAATTACCAGGTTTCCATAGAGTTATGGCCTCAACATACAATGGTTTCAACATACAATGGTTGTTCTGAAACCAATTAATATTGTAACTTGAGGGACCACTGTACTTTGTACCAGACTTGCCTTCCTTGCAGTGGGTCTTTGTGGTCTATAAATGTTAGGGGACAAAAAATAAAAAGAGATCAAACTGATCCGATATTGTAAATCTCACCCATAAGAATACTTATATTAATAAGTGTGTTGTTTACATTGCGCATCTGTCGCAGAGAGTCACAGCAGATTTAACCCTTAGGGTGCGTTCACGCTGAGTAATTCAAGAGGACACGCGAGTGATTCCTCTTGAATTCTCCGCTTAGAAATAATCAACATCTGCTTTGCCATTGACATTCAATGTATTTTACTCTGCACTGTTCACACTGCGCTCGCGGAATTCCGCCGCGGAAATCCGTTCCGCTAGAAGAAAGAACATGTGAGCAAAAGTCAATTGAAGTCAATGGTAAAAAAAAAACTCCGCTTGAAATCGTTTCCGTACGGAATTTGTGTGAAATTTGCGCAGAAATTCAGTGCGAAAAAAAATAAAAAATAAATAGGGAAAGTGATTTTCACACAAATTTAGCGCAAAAAAAAAAAATTAAGTTCCCCTGCAGAATTTTTACGCGAGGATTCCTCACCTATTCCTCTGTGTGAACGCACCCTTAAAAGGGTACTCCGGTGCTAAGACATCTTATCCCCTATCCAAAGGATAGGGGATAAGATGTCTTAGCGCCGGAGTACCCCTTTAAGGGTGCGTTCACACAGAGGAAGAGGTGAGAAATCCTCGCGTAAAAAAGGATAGGGGATAAGATGCCTGATCGCGGGGGTCCCGCCGCTGGGGACCCCCATGATCTTGCACGCAGCACCCCGTTACAATCAGTCCCCGGAGCACGTTCGCTCCGGGTCTGATTACTGGCGATCACGGAAGGGGGGGGGGCGGAGCATTGTGACATCACAGCCCTGCCCTGTGTGATGTCATGCTCCGCCCCCTCACTGCAAGACTGATTGTAACGGGGTGCTGCGTGCAAGATCTTGGGGGTCCCCAGCGGCGGGACCCCCGCGATCAGGCATCTTATCCCCTATCCTTTGAATAGGGGATAAGATGTCTTAGCGCCGGAGTACCCCTTTAAGCTGTTTATCCACTCGCTGCATTCAGCAAGCAGCCTTGCGCAGCCCTGCGCCGTCACCATTGACGGCTATTCAGATCTCGCGGACTTACGCTCGGAAATGCGTTGTCTCATAGACGGAAATGCCGCAGAAAGAATAGACAAGTCTCTGGAATCGGAATACGTGTGCCGCAGAATTTCCGCCGTGTGAACAGCGAAGCAGGATCCCGTTGGAATAAATACGCACTCTGTTGCTGCGGAAGGTCCGAGTAGATTTCTTCTGCGGAAATCCGCACGGAAATTCCGTTTTCTGAACGCATTGTTTCTGTCCAACATTCACAACAGGAACAACATTCAACCAATGAGCAAGTTCCATATAAATGATTCCAAATACATCTTAATACAATGTTCTCCAAGCAGGGTGCCTTCAGCTGTTGCAAGAACTACAACTACCAGCATGCCCGGCCAGCCTTTGGCTGTCCGGGCATGCTGGGAGTTGTAGTTTTGCAACAGCTGGAGGCACCCTGGTTGGGAAACAGTGCCTTAAAAGGTTAATAGGTGACAAATAGGCAAGTATTAAAATCCTTTATTGAATAAAAAGTAAAAGGTACCTCAGATATCAGGGTCTTAAAGGGGTACTCTGGTGGAAAAAAAATTTCAAATCAACTGCTGCCAGAAAGTATAACAGATTTGTAAATTATTTCCATATAAAAATCTTAATCCTTCCAGTACTTATATGCTCCACGGGAAGTTGTGTAGTTCTTTCCAGTCTAATCGCAGTGCTCTCTGCTGCCATCTCTGTCCTTGTCAGGAGGTTTGCTATGGGGATTTGCTCCTGCTCTGGACAGTTCCTGACTCAGACAGAGGTGTCAGCAGAGAGCACTGTGGTCAGACTGGAAAGGACTACAAAACTTCCTCTGGAGCATACAGCAGCTGATAAGTACTGGAAGGGTTAAGATTTTTAAATAGAAGTAATTTACAAATCTGTTTAACTTTCTGGCACCAGTTGATTTAAAAAAAAAATGTTTTTCACCGGAGTACCCCTTTAACCTTCCCCTGACCATAGATTGGAGAAGACAGAAGGATTGGACATGTTAGATTTTAGGAGGCGTTACTTTAAAGAGGTTATCCCACAAACAACCTTTCCACAGGATAGTTGATAATGACATAACAATGTGGGGTCCGATTTCTGGAACGCCACCAATCATGAGAACGGGGTCCTGAGTGAGTCCACCATGCTCATAGATCATTACGCACGCAACCACTCCATTCAATGTCTATGGGACGGATGTGGATAGTCCAGTATGTGTGACCACTTCTCTACTCCGATGAGGGACTTTGGACTTGAATTGGGTCCTAGCAGTCATGTGCCCAACAATCTTATATTTCTCTCGTAAGCTGTGCATAAGGGTTAAATGTAGGTTTTGGGACAACTGGCCATAGGCATGAAACAGCTGTCAACAGTAAACAGCTCTGAGCCATTGCTTGTAACTGTTGGTATCCATTGGACAGCGTGTTCCTGCCGATATGTGAAAACTTTTGGCTTGTGTGTCTATCGGTCAAGGTCTGAGATAAGGCATTCACAAGCGGATCCCTCCAAGGAACAGCACAGGAATCAAACCCGCGCTCACAACTTCAGGTGCAAAAATGTTCTTTATTTCCCGGCATGCAACGCGTTTCGCTGGACAACCAGCTTCATCAGGCATGATGCCTGATGAAGCTGGTTGTCCAGCGAAACGTGTTGCATGCCAGGAAATAAAGAACATGTTTGCACCTGAAGTTGTGAGCGCGGGTTTGATTCCTGTGCTGTTCCTTGGAGGGATCCGCTTGTGAATGCTTTACTTGTGTTGCCAGGAACGGCTGCCTAACTTTACCCGTCAAGGGTCATCTTCAAGCTTACACCATAGTTGTACCTCGGTGAGCAGTATTATATATCTTTTTCACAGCATTGTATTATGACGTTATCCTACTAGGAGCGCTTTCCCTCTTGTCTAAGGTCTGAGATGGCGAGAATGTGCAGGGAGAGAGGTGTGTGGCCGCATGCAACTCTCCCCGCTCCATGTCCTGGAGATCTGGACAACCCCCTAGACTTGTAGTCCATCCAGGTCACGCTCAGTGCACATTTCTCCCGCCTCATGCCCGTGATCAGTTGAGGTCTGAACACTCTGACCGAGACCGATTAAAACTTTTTATATGTCTCTAAGACATATCAAAATTTTTTTTTTTTTTTTTTTTTTAAGGACAGTGTCCATTTAAAGGGGTACTCCTCTGTAAACATCTTATCCCCTATCCGATCTCCGCTGCAGCACCCCAATCAATTGGTGCAAGGAGCTCCATGCCCAATGACTTGTGTGGTAGACTTAGGGTCAGATTGCATTAACCCCTTGTATTCGTGACGCCAGGGTGTGGTTTATCCTCAATACCACCCGAAGGTGTACCGCTGGATCCTGGGCTAGGCACGAGGGCAATAATGACTCCATCGCCAAGTTACGGGCAACAGTAGCTTCACTAAGTTACAGATGGAACAGTCTATACAGATCAGCCAGGGCCCACGGTGGTAACCAGTGACTTCAGAGACCTTAAGGGCTTGCTGGGACTTGTAGTAGATTTGGACAATTTTAGTGCAGGCCACTCTGACTTGACAATAGATGACATTGACTGACTTGATCTGACTTGACTTGACTGGAGACTGACTAAGCTGTGACTGGGGACAGGTGTCGGGGACCCAGGGGACACTGCAGGGAGGTTGCCTAAGAGGGCAGCAAGGGTACAGGGGTATAACTCCTGTACTGGGAAACCCCAATTGCAATGTACTAGCCATCCCACCCCCTCCCATAGAAATAAATGGACGGGGCGTGGCGTGACAGCTTTCAGCTTCCGCATTCCAGACGATGGCCTGAAGATCGCGGGGGTCCCCCGCAGCAGGACCCTCGCGATCTTACATCTTATCCCCTATCCTTTGGATCGGGGATAAGATGCTTAGAGCGGTATATCCCTTTAAGGCTGGGCTCCAATCTTGTGATACTGAGGCTTTACAAGGTTCGATCAATCCTGCAGTCTGGCTGCACAAAAGATTTGTGAGGCCCTAAACTGTCTCATTGTCTATTGCACATCTTCTGTTTAAACAGGTATGTGATCGATTACGGGGATTTTATTGGTCGCACAAAAGATCTGATCAACTCATATTCATTTAACCCATATTCGTCCCAGGTAAAAGGGCAGTAAGTCAGCAAATGCTTATTGACGCCTTCGGTAGAAGGAAAGTGATGCGGGACATTGTGCAGCTGCGAATGTGATGGGACCGGTACCAGCAATGATCCGTAGAGCTGGGACCGGCACTTGAGCGACCCACACTGTGGTCACTGGAAACTTTCGTGCTCTGTAGGGGGTATGTTCGCAAGGCAGAATGTCCGTGCAGAATTCTGCCGGAAAATTTCACACGGACGTTCCGCTACAGCAGAGTCTCATCGATTTCAATGGGATTCTGCTGCACTGTTCACACGGTAGAATTTCTGAAATCCGTAGAAGAATTCCGGCATCCGTAGAAGAATACACTTGTCCGTTCTTTTTAGGGATCGACCGATTATTGGTATGGCCGATATTATCGGCCGATAATCACGATTTTGGGCATTATTGGTATTGGTATTGGTATTGCCGATAAGCCGATAATGCCCCGCCCCCGGCACCGCCCCCACCGAGCCGCGACCGCCCCCCCCCCGACCCGCCGCACCGCACCGCGACCGCACCCCCCCCCCCCCCCGACCCACCGCACCGTGTCGCACCCCCCACCGTAGTGCTGGGCGGTATACAGGTATGAACCGGATACCGTTTTTTTTTCTCCCACGGTATGGATTTTTGCCCATACCGCTATACCGGTCGGGCCCCTCCCCCACCCTCCGAGTCAATAAAAAAAAATTAAACTTACCCGTAATGGGGGTGGTCCTGGCCATCCATCCTTCCTGTAGTGTCTGGTGGCATTCCGGGTGGAGGGTGAACCGGTCCGGGCTGTCTTTCTTCTCCGGGGGTGCTCTTCTCCACTCCGGACAGGCTCCGGCCTAGTACGCTGCATAGACGCCGCTACGCCGTGACGTCAGGTGCGTCGCTGCGCACGGGCATCACTGCGCAGTGGCATCTATGCTGCGTTACTAGGCCGGAGCCTGTCCGGAGTGGAGAAGATGACCCCCGGAGAAGAAGGACAGCCCGGACCGGTTCACCCTCCACCCGGAATGCCGCCGGACACTACAGGAAGGATGGATGGCCCGGACCACCCCCATTACGGGTAAGTTTAATTTTTTTTTATTGACTCGGCGCCCGCTTTAAATCAATGTTCTGCAGCGGTGTCGCAGGGGGATAAATAGCCGATAACTGATACCGGAATATCGGTATAAGTTATCGGCTATCGGCCCTAACCTCCACCGATTATCGGTATCGGCCCCAAAAAAACGATATTGGTCGATCCCTGGTTTTTTTTGCTGATTTCGTCTATGAGACGCGCATTTCCAAGCGTTCTGAGCGCCCGCCATATCATGCAAATGTGCAGAAATTCCGCACATTTTATGTTGTATGAACATGGCCTATGGCCGCGTTCACATGGACGGATCCGCAGTGTATTTTACGCTGCAGATCCGTCCGTGTGAACGCGGCCTCAGGGTACATTCACAGAAAGATTCTCATGCTTTGTGACTGCACCCCAATGGTTTCAATGGGACTCAGCACCGTAGTTAATACGAGACTGATATTTTTTCCCATATGGCATAAACAAGAAAAAAATTGAGTACCGTATATACTCGAGTGAACTCTCTGCCTGTCAATCCCTTCATCAGTGGTCTTCAACCTTGCGGACCTCCAGATGTTGCAAACCTACAACTCCCAGCATGCCCGGACAGCCATCGGCTGTCCGGGCATGCTGGGTGTTGTAGTTTTGAAACCTCTGGAGGTCCGCAGTATGAAGACCACTGCGGCCTTCGTCATCATCCAGCCCCCCCCCCCCCCTTTGTTTTGTACTCACCTCCCCTCGGCGGGACGTTAGGGTGAGCTGGTCCGGGCCATCTGTGCTGCAGGGACCGTCCGGTGGGGATGGTTAGTCGTTGTGGGCTGTCCATTTTCACCGGGGGGGGGGGGGGGCTCTTCTCCGCGCTCCAGGCCTGCCCAGGACTAGTGACGTTGCCTTGACGAAGACACACAGGGACGTTGCGGTTGCGCATTAACGTCCCTGTGCGTCGTCGTCAAGGCAACGTCACTAGTCCGGGGCCAGGCCCGAAGCGCGCAGAAGAGGCCCCCCCGGTGAAAATGGACAGCCCACAACGACTAACCATCCCCACCGGACGGTCCCTGCAGCATAGATGGCCCGGACCAGCTCACCCTAACTTCCCGCCGAGGGGTGGATAGTACAAAACAAAAGGGGGGGGAGGGGGCTGGCCGATGGCTGACCGGGCATGATGGGAGTTGTAGTTTTGCAGCATCTGGAGGTCCGCAGGTTGAAGACCACTGATGAAGGGATTGACAGGCGGTGATGATGAAGGGGGGGATGATGACAGGGGTCTGGATGATGACGGGGGTCTGGATGATTACATGGGGGGATGATGTATTTCCCACCATAGGCTTATAGTCGAGTCAATAACTTTTCCTGGGTTTTTGGGGTAAAATTAGGGGCCTCGGCTTATATTCGGGTCGGCTTATACTCGAGTATATACGGTATGTCACTGCACATCACACACGTCAGTCCTGGATTCCTGTTACTGATTTTCTTGCATATCTGCAAAAGATTTCTGTTTATTTAATTTTTTTTTCCATTCATGCTTGATTTGTTGGAGAACTTTCTGTCCCCAAATGTCTGTCCCGTGGATCTGAATGTTTTTTTTTTATGCAGTTTGTGGGTGGATTCCTGTAAGACCCGCTCGGTCACAGAATAGTCCCTTGATGCACATACTATACAGTTTATCTAGAGATTTACGGTATAAGAGCGGCTTGTATTAGAAGCACTCCACCTGTTGGTGCTCAGGGGTAATTGCAGGCTATATTTGCAGGTTATACACATGGAAGGGTTTGTATCTGTATATTTCGCGTATAAGGACCGATTTAGGCTAATGCTATTGGGTCACCTGGCAGGAGAGTGGGCAATCACAGGGCATCTCATTGGCAATTCTTTGCTTGCGACCAAATAAATGCTACCAAAATGCAAAACTAGCTGCCCATAGTTGTCACTCCTCTCCTATGGTCCTATGACTGGGGCAAGAACAGAGTTTTCAGGTTTTATTCCATTCTGACTTCATCCTGTCAGTGTCATTTCTTAATACAATAAAGGGTTATTTCAAGATTATAACTTATCAACTCTCTATAGACAGGCGATAGGGGGGCTCTGACTGCTGGTGTGGTGACCTAGTACAGAACAGCGCAAAGGGCAGTCCTGGTGTGGGGGCCTGGTCACAACCGCAACAATAAATTGTAAGATGTTACACCGGTTTAATTTCGGTTTAATACTTGCATTGATGTTATATTTCCCATATAAGTTTACTGGACCTAGTATGTGTCTAAGATAAATAAGCTATGCTGTAAGCCCCTTTGGTGACAGGGATTGATACGAGTGATAATAATGTCAGTAAAGTGATATAAGCCACATGAAATGTTCCTGGGTACAGACCATAGTGAACTGAGCTGTCACAGCTGTCAGATATCCAGGCGCCTCTCGTGTGACTACAGTAAGTATGGGGCTCGGCGATCTTCAGAACTGTATTGTATATATCATCTGCTCAGCTCCTCCTGCTCTATAACATGATACCTGAAGATTGTACTGTATTGTATATATCATCTGCTCAGCTCCTCCTGCTCTATAACATGATACCTACAGATTGTACTGTATTGTATATATCATCTGCTCAGCTCCTCCTGCTCTATAACATGATACCTGCAGATTGTACTGTATTGTATATATCATCTGCTCAGCTCCTCCTGCTCTATAACATGATACCTACAGATTGTACTGTATTGTATATATAATCTGTTCAGCTCCTCCTGCTCTATAACATGCTACCTGCAGATTGTACTGTATTGTATATATCATCTGTTCAGCTCCTCCTGCTCTATAACATGATACCTGCAGATTGTACTGTATTGTGTATATATCATCTGCTCAGCTCCTCCTGCTCTATAACATGATACCTACAGATTGTACTGTGTTGTATATATAATCTGCTCAGCTCCTCCTGCTCTATAACATGATACCTGCAGATTGTACTGAATTGTATATATCATCTGCTCAGCTCCTCCTGCTCTATAACATGATACCTGCAGATTGTACTGTATTGTATATATCATCTGCTCAGCTCCTCCTGCTCTATAACATGATACCTGCAGATTGTACTGTATTGTATATATCATCTGCTCAGTTCCTCCTGCTCTATAACATTTACCTGCAGATTGTACTGTATTGTATATATCATCTGCTCAGCTCCTCCTGCTCTATAACATGTTACCTGCAGATTGTACTGTATTGTATATATCATCTGCTCAGCTCCTCCTGCTCTATAACATGATGTCTGCAGATTGTACTGTATTGTATATATCATCTGCTCAGCTCCTCCTGCTCTATAACATGATACCTGTAGATTGTACTGTATTGTATATATCATCTGCTCAGCTCCTCCTGTTCTATAACATGTTACCTGCAGATTGTACTGTATTGTATATATCATCTGCTCAGCTCCTCCTGCTCCATAACATGATACCTGCAGATTGTACTGTATTGTATATATCATCTGCTCAGCTCCTCCTGCTCCATAACATGATACCTGCAGATTGTACTGTATTGTATATATCATCTGCTCAGCTCCTCCTGCTCCATAACATGATACCTGCAGATTGTACTGTATTGTATATATCATCTGCTCAGCTCCTCCTGCTCCATAACATGATACCTGCAGATTGTACTGTATTGTATATATAATCTGCTCAGCTCCTCCTGCTCTATAACATGATACCTGCAGATTGTACTGTATTGTATATATCATCTGCTCAGCTCCTCCTGCTCCATAACATGATACCTGCAGATTGTACTGTATTGTATATATCATCTGCTCAGCTCCTCCTGCTCTATAATATGATACCTGCAGATTGTACTGTATTGTATATATCACCTGCTCAGCTCCTCCTGCTCTATAACATGATACCTGCAGATTGTATTGTATTGTATATATCATCTGCTCAGCTCCTCCTGCTCTATAACATGATACCTGCAGATTGTACTGTATTGTATATATCATCTGCTCAGCTCCTCCTGCTCTATAACATGATACCTCCAGATTGTACTGTATTGTATATATCATCTGCTCAGCTCCTCCTGTTCTATAACATGTTACCTGCAGATTGTACTGTATTGTATATATCATCTGCTCAGCTCCTCCTGCTCTATAACATGATACCTGCAGATTGTATTGTATTGTATATATCATCTGCTCAGCTCCTCCTGCTCTATAACATGATACCTGCAGATTATACTGTATTGTATATATTATCTGCTCAGCTCCTCTTGCTCTATAACATGATACCTGCAGATTGTACTGTATTGTATATATCATCTGCTCAGCTCCTCCTGCTCTATAACATGATACCTGCTGATTGTACTGTATTGTATATATCATCTGCTCAGCTCCTCCTGCTCTATAACATGTTACCTGCAGATTGTACTGTATTGTATATATTATCTGCTCAGCTCCTCCTGCTCTATAACATGATACCTGCAGATTGTACTGTATTGTATATATCATCTGCTCAGCTCCTCCTGCTCTATAACTTGATACCTGAATTTTTATGGACCCATCTTAAATTTCTGCTGATAATGATTTCATATAAAGTCTTCTCATCACTTTAATGAAATATAATGCCCTAAAGAGATACTTAAGGTGTGTAATCCTTTTTTGCTACAAGTGAAATAGTTCAGAGAGTTTCCATTAATCCTTAATACCTTAAATGAGCCAACCTAAGGGCTCTCTGAGGGGCAGGGGGAAGGAGCGTGTGCTTTGGGCCCTGTAGTGTTGAAGAGTAATTGCAATCTTCCACGGTTTAGAGATAACAATGATGAAAATCTACCTGTCAACGTGCAATGCCTAGGGCAGTGTTTTCCAACCAGGGTGCCTCCAGCTGTTGCAAAACTACAACTCCCAGCATGCCCGGACAGCCAAAGGCTGTCCGGGCATGCTGGGAGTTGTAGTTTTACAACAGCTGGAGGCACCCTGGTTGGGAAACACTCCCCTAGGGCCTCCTGCAACACTCAAATATTCATGTGTTAACTGTTTATTGATACTGCTACTAGTAATAATCAGCATTTTTATCCTATTTTTCGGAGGCTAGCCTTTTGCGTTTTGGTAATTGATCGTTTTGGCTCTGCAGTTTTGACTTCGCCACTTGATTAGCATTGCCAAGATTAATTCATCTCAAGTGTTTTTCTTGTCATAAATGTCCTGGTTAAGCGTGGCGATGCTACCCAATGTGGCAAAGCCCCCACAACATTACAGAGTTCACATAATGAATAAGGTTCTGGTTAAGCAAGAAACACAACAATAACACGAACTGCAGTTTCATTGCAGCATTGTGGCGGTACTGTGGTATTTTTACTGTGATTACGAAGTATCTCAACAGTACTGCAGTGCACATGCATTCTAGAACTGCTTAAAGGGGTACTCCGGTGGAAAACAAATGTTTTTGTGGTGGCCCAGTACGGGAGATGTTGCCTTTGCTGTCCTGTCAGGCAGCCTCCTTCAGTGTCCCCAGGGCCCCTTGCACCTGTTCCCCCCTGTACATATGTTCTGCAGTGTATTGTATTATAAAATGTGTTGTACCTTTAAGAGTTATGTCATGTGATTGTTACCCAGGAGGTACCAGTGACCAGGTGACCCCAAGAGTGACCTATGGGCTCCCTGCTAGTCTCCCCCATATAAGCCCTGGGTGGAGCTTCTCTCTCTTCTGCTGAGGTCCAGTGCAGTCTTGTCTAGTGTGTGTGTCCAGAGTGTTGGAGACCTCAAAGTCCAGTCCTGCAGCCGCCATCAATTCAAGTAAGATAAAGTCACAGCTTTATGAGTCAAGTCAGTCCCTGTCATCTGTCAAGTCAGCGTGGTCTGCATTCAATTGTCCAGTCCTACAGTCCCAGCAAGTCCTTAAGGTCTCTGTGTCACTGGTCACCTCCTTGGGCCCTGGCTGATCTGTATAGACTTTACCATCTGTCTACCCTCAGTAAAGCTACCGTTGTCCGTAACTTGGCGTTGGAGTCTTTATTGCCCCCGTGCCTAGCCCATGATCCAGCGGTATACCTTCGGGTGGTTTTAGACTAAACCACGCCCTGGCGTCACGAATACAAGGGGTTAATGCCATCTGCCCCTAGGGTAATAACATCTGCCCTGCACCACACACCCCGCTACCACATTTTCAAATCAACTGGTGGCAGAAAGTTAAACAGATTTGTAAATTATTTCTATATAAAAAATCTTAATCCTTCCAGTTCTGAGACGCGTGTGAGCAGCCGGCTAACAGTTCGGCTCCCCGCCACTGTGGGTAACACACGTCCCTGGAGCTTTCTACTTGCAATTAGGACGCCGCAACCGTGTCGTACTATGCTTCTGATAGAAGCGTGGACCCGGTCTATTGGGTTAAGGAAGAACTCCATCCTCTGAGCCCCAATGCTTGTGGGCTCAGATACTTTTATTGTTTACTATTATGAGATATGTACCACTTGTTTAGCCCCTGAGGAGGTCACATGTTACAGTGTGCCGAAACGTGTAGGGCATTGTGGTTTTTCCAGAACATAGAGAGCTGATTACGGGCATCTATGTACTGTTGTGTACATTATCCTAATATTGTGGGAGTCCTCTCCCCATCTGTTATATTTTAGCAGATTATATCAGGCGTCCATTTGGTTTGTGCACCTCTCATCTGAGTGCTACAAACAACAATACTGCATCACATGCATTATATTTCTTAAATACTATCATTAAAAGCTAAGTTTTATATGCACCTCCCCCCCCCTCTTTCCTTCCAGTTCTTATCAGCTGCTGTATGCTCCAGAGGAAGTCATCTTGTTCTTTCCAGTCTGACCACAGTGCTCTCTGCTGACACCTCTGTCCCTGTCAGGAACTGTCCAGAGTAGGAGTTAATTCCCATAGCAAACCTCTCCTACTCTGGACGGTTCCTGACACGGATAGAGGTGGCACCAGAAAGCACTGTGGTCAGACTGGAAAGTACTAAACAACTTCCTGTGGAGCATAAAGCATCTGATAAGTACTGGAAGGATTAAAATTTTTAAGTAGAAATTATTAACAAATTTGTATAACTTTTTGGCACCAGTTGATTAGAATTTTTTTTTTCCACCAGAGTACCCCTTAACTTGTAATGTCCAAATATTATGTTATTTAGCATCGTGTCCCCGTTTTTTTTAATGGCAGTCCCTTTAACTTAATATTCCAATTAGTCTAATATTATTTCAGAGATCTGCCAAGTCAGAACATAGGTTATCCAGGATTAGAAAAACAAGGCTGATTTCTTCCAAAAACAGCCCCACAACTGTCCTCAGGTTGTGTGTGGTATTGCAGCTCAAAGAATACACAACGTATTTCCCGCTGCGCAGCAGATTTTGTGTGGCATGAAATACGCTCCGTATGCGCTACCTGGGACCGTACACTTAGGTTGCATAATCTGTAGAAAAAATGAGGGCAAATCTATGCTGGGGATTTTAAGATCATTGCACCAAGTGGAATTTACTACTTTTTTTTTAATTAAAGGGGTATTCCAGGAAAAAACTTTTTTAAATATATCAACTGGCTCCAGAACGTTAAACAGATTTGTAAATTACTTCTATTAAAAAATCTTAATCCTTTCAGTACTTATGAGCTTCTGAAGTTAAGGTTGTTCTTTTCTGTCTAAGTCCTCTCTGATGACACCTGTCTCGGGAAACGCCCAGTTTAGAAGAGGTTTGCTATGGGGATTTGCTTCTAAACTGGGCGTTTCCCGAGACAGGTGTCATCAGAGAGGAATTAGACAGAAAAGAACAACCTTAACTTCAGAAGCGCATAAGTACTGAAAGGATTAAGATTTTTTAATAGAAGTAATTTACAAATCTATTTAACTTTCTGGAGCCAGTTGATATATATATATATATATATATATATATATATATATATATATATATAAAAGTTTTTTCCTGGATAACCCCCTTAAACTGTTTATTTATCATTTTTTCAATACAATATTCATTTTAACAAAAACAAAAAGAGTTAAAGAAAGAAAAATCTTGCAGCAGCAAGAATGTGGAATAACATACAATATCAAAGTAAAACTGCCAGAATATGATAAGAATCTTATGTCTATATAGCTTTAAGTTATTACTATGTCTCTATAAATTTAGAGTAACGGGTGCTTAGATTATCAATCTATTTATATCTGCAAGTGTATTTCAGTCATAGGCCCCGTTCACACTACGGAATTCTCGCGGCTGAATTCCGCAAGCGGAGATTCCGCCTGGCGGCCGCCGCCGAGGTTGCTTCGGCGCTAGGGCCGCGGGGCACTGAGCCGTCACCATTGACGGCTATGCAGTGCTCGCGGAATCCGCTCAAAGAATGAACATGTTCTTTCTTTGCGCGGAACAATTTCAGCGGCTGAATTGTCCGCCGCGGAAATTCCGCAGTGTGAACGGGTCTCGCGGAGACCCATTCACACTAATGTTAAGTTCACACCGCGGAGTTCCGCTCGTGGAATTCCGTGAGAATTCCGTAGTGTGAACGCACCATAGACATAGCATTCTATAAAATTTCTATTAGATTCCAGAAATGGAATAGGAAACATGAAGAGAAGAAGGAAAAGAAAGAAAAAAGGAAGAAAAGAAAAAATTTGAGAAATAAGAAAGAAAAATAATATACCGTATTTATCGGGGTATACCGCGCACCGGCCTATAACACGCACCCTCATTTTACCAAGGATATTTGGGTAAAAAAAGTTTTTTACCCAAATATCCTTGGTAAAATGAGGGTGCGTGTGTGCGCGTGTATACCCCGATATACCCCCAGGAAAGGCAGGGGGAGAGAGGCCGTCGCTGCCCGCTTCTCTCCCCCTGCCTTTCCTGGTGTCTAGAGCCCTGCTGCCGCCGCTTCTCGCCCCATTGCCGGCACCGATAGCCAGGGGGAGAGAAGCGGCACCGGCAATGGGGCAGCGGCGCCGATAGCCAGGGGTAGAGAAGGGGCAGCGGCACCCATTGCCGGCGCCGCTGCCCCGTTGCCTCCCCCATCCCCGGTTGCATAATTACCTATTGTCGGGTCCGCGCTGCTTCAGGCTTCCGGTGTGCGTCCCATGCTTTGTTGCTATGCGCTGCACGGCGCGGCACAATGACGAGTGACGTGCAGCGCATAGCAACGACGCAGGGGGCGCACACCGGAGGCCTGAAGCAGCGAGGACCCGACCCCGGCAACAGGTAATTATGCAACCGGGGATGGGGGAGGCAACGGGGCAGCGGCGCCGGCAATGTGTGCCGCTGCCCCTTCTCTCCCCCTGACTGTCGGCGCTGCTGCCCCATTGCCGGCGCCGCTTCTCTCCCCCTAGCTAATGGGGCGCCGGCACCGATAGTCAGGGGGAGAGAACGGGCAGCGGTGCCGATAGCCAGGGGCAAAGAAGGGCCGGCAGCAGGGCTCTAGACCCCAGGACAGGCAGGGGCAGAGAAGCCGGCAACGCTGGCGGTCTCTGCACCTGCAAAGCCGCTGCAGTTCATTGATTTAAAGCGCCCGCTTTAAATCATTGAACTGCAGTGGCTTATCGGCGTATAACACGCAGGTAGACTTTAGGCTAAAAATTTTAGCCTAAAAAGTGCGTGTTATACGCCGATAAATACCGTACCTGTTAGACTAAGGTGTGAAATAAAGAATAAATTCATACCCATTCGACTCCTTCCCACCCCCCTCCTCTCAGTGTGAGTTATCGTCTTCCATATATTCATCCCATATTTTCCAAATATCATAAATGTCATTGTGGATAGATATTCCATCCGTCTAACTCCGTCTAAGGATCCTATTGGTCAGTGCTTGTATGGATGGAGGGGTAGGTTTTTTCCAATCTTTAGCTATCAGACATTTTGCAGCCGTGAGTAGAGATGAGCGAACTTACAGTAAATTCGATTCGTCACGAACTTCTCGGCTCGGCAGTTAATGACTTTTCCTGCATAAATTAGTTCAGCTTTCAGGTGCTCCGGTGGGCTGGAAAAGGTGGATACTGTCACGATGCCGGCTGGCAGGTAGTGGATCCTCTGTGCCAGAGAGGGATTGGCGTGGACCGTGCTAGTGGATCGGTTCTAAGTCACTACTGGTTTTCACCAGAGCCCGCCGCAAAGCGGGATGGTCTTGCTGCGGCGGTAGTGACCAGGTCGTATCCACTAGCAACGGCTCACCTCTCTGGCTGCTGAAGATAGGCGCGGTACAAGGGAGTAGACAGAAGCAAGGTCGGACGTAGCAGAAGGTCGGGGCAGGAAGCAAGGATCGTAGTCAGGGGCAACGGCAGGAGGTCTGGAACACAGGCTAGGAACACACAAGGAAACGCTTTCACTGGCACGATGGCAACAAGATCCGGCAAGGGAGTGCAGGGGAAGTGAGGTGATATAGGGAAGTGCACAGGTGAACACACTAATTGGAATCACTGCGCCAATCAGCGGCGCAGTGGCCCTTTAAATCGCAAAGACCCGGCGCGCGCGCGCCCTAGGGAGCGGGGCCGCGCGCGCCGGGACAGGACCGAGGGAGAGCGAGTCAGGTACGGGAGCCGGGGTGCGCATCGCGAGCGGGCGCTACCCGCATCGCGAATCGCATCCCGGCTGGAAGCGGAATCGCAGCGCCCCGGGTCAGTGGATCTGACCGGAGCGCTGCAGTGGGGAGAGTGTAGCGAGCGCTCCGGGGAGGAGCGGGGACCCGGAGCGCTCGGCGTAACAGTACCCCCCCCCCCTTGGGTCTCCCCCTCTTCTTAGAGCCTGAGAACCTGAGGAGCAGATTTTTGTCTAGGATGTTGTCCTCAGGTTCCCAGGATCTCTCTTCTGGACCACAACCCTCCCAATCCACTAAAAAAAAAGGTTTTTCCTCTGACCTTTTTAGAAGCTAAGATCTCTTTGACAGAGAAGATGTCCGAGGAGCCGGAAACAGGAGTGGGAGGAACAGATTTGGGAGAGAAACGGTTGAGGATGAGTGGTTTAAGAAGAGAAACGTGAAAGGCATTAGGAATACAAAGAGAAGGAGGAAGAAGAAGTTTGTAAGAGACAGGATTGATCTGACACAAAATTTTGAAAGGACCAAGATAGCGTGGTCCCAACTTGTAGCTAGGGACACGGAAGCGGACATATTTAGCGGAGAGCCATACCTTGTCTCCAGGGGAAAAAATGGGAGGAGCTCTTCTTTTCTTATCCGCGAACTTCTTCATGCGTGATGAAGCCTGTAAGAGAGAATTTTGGGTCTCTCTCCATATGATGGAAAGATCACGAGAAATTTCATCCACAGCGGGCAGACCAGAGGGCAAGGGGGTAGGGAGGGGGGGAAGAGGGTGACGGCCGTACACCACGAAAAATGGGGATTTGGAGGAAGATTCAGAGACTCTGAAGTTATACGAGAATTCGGCCCATGGAAGGAGATCTGCCCAGTCATCCTGGCGGGAGGAAACAAAATGTCGTAAATAATCACCCAAGACCTGGTTAATTCTTTCTACTTGTCCATTGGATTGGGGATGATATGCAGAAGAAAAATTTAATTTAATCTTGAGTTGTTTACAGAGAGCTCTCCAGAATTTAGACACGAATTGGACGCCTCTATCCGAGACGATCTGCGTAGGCAACCCGTGAAGACGAAAAATGTGTACAAAAAATTGTTTAGCCAACTGAGGCGCTGAAGGAAGACCAGGAAGAGGGATGAAATGTGCCATTTTGGAGAATCGATCAACGACCACCCAAATAACAGTGTTGCCACGGGAAGGGGGTAAATCAGTAATAAAATCCATACCAATCAGAGACCAAGGCTGTTCGGGGACAGGCAGGGGATGAAGAAAACCAGCGGGCTTCTGGCGAGGAGTCTTATCCCGGGCACAGATAGTGCAGGCTCGCACAAAGTCCACAACATCCGTCTCCAGAGTCGGCCACCAATAGAAGCGGGAGATGAGTTGCACAGATTTCTTGATGCCCACATGACCTGCGAGATGGGAGGAGTGACCCCATTTGAGGATTCCGAGGCGTTGGCGTGGAGAAACAAAGGTCTTTCCTGGAGGAGTTTGCCTGATGGAGGCTGGAGAAGTGGAGATCAGGCAGTCAGGTGGAATGATGTGTTGCGGAGAGAGTTCAACTTCTGAGGCATCCGAGGAACGAGAGAGAGCATCGGCCCTAATGTTCTTATCGGCAGGCCGAAAGTGAATTTCAAAATTAAATCGGGCAAAGAACAGAGACCACCGGGCCTGGCGAGGATTCAGCCGTTGGGCAGACTGGAGGTAGGAGAGGTTCTTGTGGTCGGTGTAAATAATAACTGGAAATCTTGATCCCTCCAGCAGATGCCTCCATTCCTCAAGTGCTAATTTGATGGCTAGAAGCTCTCGATCCCCGATGGAGTAGTTCCTCTCCGCCGGAGAGAAGGTCCTAGAAAAAAAACCACAAGTGACAGCATGCCCGGAAGAATTTTTTTGTAGAAGAACAGCTCCAGCTCCCACTGAGGAGGCATCAACCTCCAATAGGAAGGGTTTGGAAGGGTCAGGTCTGGAGAGCACGGGAGCCGAAGAAAAGGCAGACTTGAGTCGTTTAAAGGCGTCTTCCGCTTGAGGAGGCCAAGACTTGGGATCGGCATTTTTTTTGGATAAAGCCACGATAGGAGCCACAACGGTAGAAAAATGTGGAATAAATTGCCTGTAATAATTGGCGAACCCCAAAAAGCGTTGGATAGCACGGAGTCCGGAGGGGCGTGGCCAATCTAAGACGGCAGAGAGTTTGTCTGGATCCATTTGTAGTCCCTGGCCAGAGACCAAGTATCCTAGAAAAGGAAGAGATTGGCATTCAAACAGACATTTCTCAATTTTGGCATAGAGTTGATTGTCACGAAGTCTCTGAAGAACCATACGGACATGCTGGCGGTGTTCTTCTAGATTGGCAGAAAAAATTAGGATATCGTCCAGATATACAACAACACAAGAGTATAACAGATCACGAAAAATTTCATTAACAAAGTCTTGGAAGACAGCAGGGGCGTTGCACAGGCCAAAGGGCATGACCAGATACTCAAAGTGTCCATCTCTGGTGTTAAATGCCGTTTTCCACTCATCCCCCTCTCTGATGCGGATGAGGTTATAAGCACCTCTTAAGTCCAGTTTAGTAAAGATGTGGGCACCTTGGAGGCGATCAAAGAGTTCAGAGATGAGGGGTAGGGGGTAGCGGTTCTTAACCGTGATTTTATTAAGACCGCGGTAGTCAATGCAAGGACGTAGGGAGCCATCTTTTTTGGACACAAAGAAAAACCCGGCTCCGGCAGGAGAGGAGGATTTACGGATAAAGCCCTTTTTTAAATTTTCCTGGACGTATTCAGACATGGCAAGAGTCTCTGGGGCAGAGAGAGGATAAATTCTGCCCCGGGGTGGAGTAGTGCCCGGGAGGAGGTCGATAGGACAATCATAAGGCCTGTGAGGAGGTAGAGTCTCAGCTTGTTTTTTGCAGAAAACATCCGCGAAGTCCATATAGGCCTTAGGGAGACCGGTTACTGGAGGAACCACAGAGTCACGGCAAGGGTTACTGGGAACCGGTTTTAGACAGTCCTTGGAACAAGAGGGCCCCCAACTCTTGATCTCCCCAGTGGACCAATCCAGGGTTGGGGAATGAAGTTGAAGCCAGGGAAGTCCAAGGAGAATTTCCGAAGTGCAATTGGGGAGGACCAAAAGTTCAATCCTCTCGTGATGAGATCCGATGCTCATTAGAAGGGGCTCCGTGCGGAAACGTATGGTACAGTCCAATCTTTCATTGTTTACACAATTGATGTAAAGGGGTCTGGCGAGACTGGTCACTGGGATGTTGAACCTGTTGACGAGAGAGGCCAAAATAAAATTTCCTGCAGATCCAGAGTCCAAGAAGGCCACAGTAGAGAAGGAGAAGGCAGAGGCAGACATCCGCACAGGCACAGTAAGACGTGGAGAAGCAGAGTAGACATCAAGGACTGTCTCACCTTTGTGCGGAGTCAGCGTACGTTTTTCCAGGCGGGGAGGACGGATAGGACAATCCCTCAGGAAGTGTTCGGTACTAGCACAGTACAGGCAGAGGTTCTCCATGCGGCGTCGTGTCCTCTCTTGAGGTGTCAGGCGAGACCGGTCGACCTGCATAGCCTCCACGGCGGGAGGCACAGGAACGGATTGCAGGGGACCAGAGGAGAGAGGAGCCGAAGAGAAGAAACGCCTCGTGCGAACAGAGTCCATATCTTGGCGGAGCTCCTGACGCCTTTCGGAAAAACGCATGTCAATGCGAGTGGCTAGGTGAATGAGTTCATGTAGATTAGCAGGAATTTCTCGTGCGGCCAGAACATCTTTAATGTTGCTGGATAGGCCTTTTTTAAAGGTCGCGCAGAGGGCCTCATTATTCCAGGATAATTCTGAAGCAAGAGTACGGAATTGTACGGCATACTCGCCAACGGAAGAATTACCCTGGACCAGGTTCAACAGGGCAGTCTCAGCAGAAGAGGCTCGGGCAGGTTCCTCAAAGACACTTCGGATTTCCGAGAAGAAGGAGTGTACAGAGGCAGTGACGGGGTCATTGCGGTCCCAGAGCGGTGTGGCCCAAGACAGGGCTTTTCCAGACAGAAGGCTGACTACGAAAGCCACCTTAGACCTTTCAGTGGGAAACTGGTCCGACATCATCTCCAGATGCAGGGAACATTGGGAAAGAAAGCCACGGCAAAACTTAGAGTCCCCATCAAATTTATCCGGCAAGGATAGGCGTAGACCAGGAGCGGCCACTCGCTGCGGAGGAGGTGCAGGAGCTGGCGGAGGAGATGATTGCTGAAGCTGTGGTAGTAACTGCTGTAGCATAACGGTCAGTTGAGACAGCTGTTGGCCTTGTTGCGCTATCTGTTGTGACTGCTGGGCGACCACCGTGGTGAGGTCAGCGACAACTGGCAGAGGAACTTCAGCGGGATCCATGGCCGGATCTACTGTCACGATGCCGGCTGGCAGGTAGTGGATCCTCTGTGCCAGAGAGGGATTGGCGTGGACCGTGCTAGTGGATCGGTTCTAAGTCACTACTGGTTTTCACCAGAGCCCGCCGCAAAGCGGGATGGTCTTGCTGCGGCGGTAGTGACCAGGTCGTATCCACTAGCAACGGCTCACCTCTCTGGCTGCTGAAGATAGGCGCGGTACAAGGGAGTAGACAGAAGCAAGGTCGGACGTAGCAGAAGGTCGGGGCAGGCAGCAAGGATCGTAGTCAGGGGCAACGGCAGGAGGTCTGGAACACAGGCTAGGAACACACAAGGAAACGCTTTCACTGGCACGATGGCAACAAGATCCGGCAAGGGAGTGCAGGGGAAGTGAGGTGATATAGGGAAGTGCACAGGTGAACACACTAATTGGAATCACTGCGCCAATCAGCGGCGCAGTGGCCCTTTAAATCGCAAAGACCCGGCGCGCGCGCGCCCTAGGGAGCGGGGCCGCGCGCGCCGGGACAGGACCGAGGGAGAGCGAGTCAGGTACGGGAGCCGGGGTGCGCATCGCGAGCGGGCGCTACCCGCATCGCGAATCGCATCCCGGCTGGAAGCGGAATCGCAGCGCCCCGGGTCAGTGGATCTGACCGGAGCGCTGCAGTGGGGAGAGTGTAGCGAGCGCTCCGGGGAGGAGCGGGGACCCGGAGCGCTCGGCGTAACAGATACAGTCCTAGGAAAGAGTCTCCTAGGACTGTATCCACCTTTTCCAGCCCACGGGAGCACCGGAAAGCTGAACTAATTTATGCAGGAAAAGTCATCAACTGCCGAGCCGAGAAGTTCGTGACGAGTCGAATTTACTGTAAGTTCGCTCATATCTAGCCGTGAGTATAGAATGAAATAGTCTGAGTTTATTTCCTTTAATACCAGGGGGAGGAACATTTCATAGATAATTGATTGGATTTAGACGTATCCTTAATCCCATTACCCTCCCAACTAAAGACTGTACTTCCAGCCAAAAGTGGCGGAGAGAGGGACAACCCCAAAATATGTGTGGTAGTGTACCTAATTCCTGGAGGGGCAAGCTGTGCATAACTAGCTTGCCCCCTGACTGGTGAGCAGTTAAGGGGTTAAGAAATATACAGGCAAGATTTTTAGCCCCCTCCCCCGTCTGTAAAAACTTGTTGGTAACTATAGTGGTATGTCCCATGGGTGGGGGGGAAGGAGTGCACCAATCAGGGGTGTAATAGTTTCCCGGGCTTTCAGGGGCCCTCCCCTGGGTATTTATAGCTGTGGTGCCTCCCTTCCCCCCTCAATCTGCCCAGGACCCGGAGTTTTGACTGATGGTTGGTATGTGTCTTCCTTTTATTTATGGCCTGGATGGAGCAGGAGGGTGAGGGCTGGCATGCTCCCTTATGGCTGAGCTGGCCTCCCCTCCTGTTGCACCCGAGGCGGGTTTGGGAGGCTGGCGGACCCCTCACAGTCCTGCTCTCCTACCCACTATAGTCCCTGTGAGCCCCGTCCCGCCCGTTCCTTTTGCCCTCTTCCCTGCCCGTGGCCAAAGCCCTCTCCCCTGCCTGTGCCTGTATCCCTCCCTATGGGCGTGCTCCTTATGCGCATGCTCTGCTGTTTTCCTTGTCCCCCCCCCCCCGTCCCCCTCTGTCTCTTTTTCCTCTTTGCGGTCCCCTCCGTCTCTCCCCCCCCCGTTCCCCTCCCTCTCTCCCCCCCCACCCCCAGTTCCCCCCCCTGGCTCTGGAGGCAGCGGCCCCTGGGGGGCTGCTGCTGTTTTAACTCCTTATGCACAAATGGACGCTTATTAACGTCCATTTGCACTCCTTCAGATATAATGCGCGCTCACAAGGTGAGCGCGCGTTATATCCGTGGGGTCCCGGTTGCTCTTAGCAACCAGGACCCATGCTACGCCAGACATCGCCGATCAGGCAGATGTCCGGCATTACATCTTTAGACGCGACGATCTAAGTTCATCGCCGCGTCTGAAGATGTACTTTCAAGCATCCCGGCTGCTCAGCCGGGCTGACCGGGACAATCGCGATCTAATCCCCTTGTCGCGATCAGCTGGGACGCAGCAGGAGGGTCACTTACCTGCCTCCTGCGCGTCCGCTCGTTGATTGATTGCTCCAAGCCTAAAATTCAGGCTTAATCAATCGTTGATAGCACCGATCATTGCCATGTTAATACATGGCAAGTGATCCAGCAATTGGAATTAGTTTGTGGAAACAGTTTGCTTAGTACTTCCGGTGTATGATACCATTGAAAGAGAAGTTTGTATTGATTTTCTTTATGTATTAGGCACGAAGAAGACTTTGCTGCCTCATCCCATATGGTTTGCCAAGTGGCTTTTGGAACTTCATATCCCAAATATTCTTCCCATTTTGTCATGTAGGGGTGTTTCCAATTATCTTGATATGTTAAAGAATGTAAAATATTGTAAAGGGAAGAGATTAAGCCCCTTGGGGTAATCTCACCCCTACATAATATTTCAAAAGATGTTGGTTTAGAAAAAGCGATTTCGGATTAACCTAATCCAGCATATGAGGTAATAGTTTGGAAATTTTTTTGTGTATCTTTAGATAAATTAAACTTGTCACTTAGGACTTGCAAAGTGGAACAACCCTACCTTAACCCATGGAGAAATGATATCAACATCATTACTATCAGGAATAGAGGGATTAAATATAAAGGGAGTTAGAAGGGAATTGGGGGATTTTTTTGGATATTTAAACTTCATATTTTCCCATATTTTCAATGTGGTTCTCATCGGGCCAAGTACCGTATTTTAAAGGTGCAAAATCTAGAAAAAAAAGATTCTGCACCCAGCAGTGATCTTCAACCTGCGGACCTCCAGATGTTGCAAAACTACAACTCCCAGCATGCCCGGACAGCCGTTGGCTGTCCGGGCATGCTGGGAGTTGTAGTTTTGCAACATCTGGAGATCCGCAGGTTGAAGACCACTGGATAGGAGGTAATACTCACGTGTCCCCGCCGCTCCCGGACCCGTCACCGCTGCCCTGGATGTCGCTCCATCGCTGTCACCGCATCCCCGGGGTGTCCCCGACGCTCCGGACGTCTTCTTCCCCGGGATCCACGCTCTCCGTCGCCGTCATCACGTCGCTACGCACGCCGCTCCTAATGGATGACGGGACGGCGTGCACGACGACGTGATGACGTCGAAGGAGAGCGCCGGCCATGCAGGGGATCACCGAGGAGGCAGGTAAGGTCCCTCCCGGGGTCTTGTAAGCTGTTCGGGACGCCGCGATTTCACCGCGGCGGTCCCGAACAGCCCGACTGAACAGCCGGGTTAGTGTTATTTTCGCTTCAGACGCGGCGGTCAGCTTTGATCGCCGCGTCTGAAGGGTTAATACAGGGCATCACCACGATCGCTGATGTCCTGTATTAGCCGCGGGTCCGGCCGTTGATGGCCGCAGGGACCGTCGCGATAGGGGTGTATTCGCCGTATAAGACGCACCAACTTTCCCCCCCCCCCAATTTTGGGGAAGAAAAAGTGCGTCTTATACGGGTAAAAATACGGTACATTTTTTTGATCGACATTGGAATTTGAGTCCCATATCAGTGCACATAGATGGGTTGAGGCCGACCACAGCTTCTCAATGTCCGTCCATTTATTATGTGCACGAAATTGCGACCATGACGGGATATTTTTAAGGTGAACTGAGTAATAATAGTCATAGACTCTTGGCAATGCCAGTCCTCCATAGTTCCTTTTAGCTGTCAAGACAGACACCGCTAACCTGTGGCGTCCCCCCCCCCCCCCCCCCCCCCCCTCCAAATAATCCTGAGGATGGTTGATTGAAAACTCTTCAATGCTCCTTTAGGTATTAAAACTGGTAAGGTTTCCAATAAGTAAAGGAATCTGGGCAACACAGACATCTTGACTGCTGAAATCCTTCCAATAAGGGATATCGGGAGATTGGACCATTTCTCCATTTGGGATTTAATATCTTTAAAAAAGTGGGGAAAATTATTTCTATAAAGAGTAGAATATTTAGAGGTGATGCATACTCCTAAATAAGTAATAGAATCATCTTGCCACCTATAAGAATAATTCAATTTAAAGGGGTACTCCGCCCCTGGCATCTTATCCCCTATCCAAAGCATAGGGGACAAGATGTCAGATCGCCGCGGTCCTGCTGCTGGGGACCCCCGGGGATCGCCGCTGCGGCACCCCGCCATCATTACTGCACAGAGCGAGTTCGCTCTGCGCGTAATGACGGGCAATACAGGGTCGGAGCATCGTTACGTCATGGCTCCGCCCCTCATGACATCACGGCCCGTCCCCTTAATGCAAGTCTATGGAAGGGGGCGTGATGACCACCACGCCCCCTTCCCATAGACGTGTATTGACGGGGGCGGGCCGTGACGTCACGAGGGGCGGAGCTGTGATGTAACGATGCTCCGACCCTGTATTGCCCGTCATTACGTGCAGAGCGAACTCGAAAGTTGGGCTTCAGGTAAGTTAATGGGTAGGGCTTCTGTTTTACCTTCATTTATTTTATATCCCGACATATGGCTAGAATGTACAGGCACTGGCCCCATTGATTTTGATGGCACAAACGTAGTCAACTAGTGATTGTGTTTGTTATTTCCCTAATATTTATATTCATCTTCCACAATTCAAAAGCATTGTGAGCTACAGATATGAAGCTCAGAAAATACACGTAAATGACCCAAACATAATCACTAGTTGACAACATTTGGACCATTAAAGTCAATGGGCCCATGCCAATATGTGCAATATGTCCCAGTTTGCCGATGCATACATGCGGTGTATTACAGAATGGTAATGAGAACCCAGCCTTAGGTAAACTACAGATAAGGACACGAGTTGTCATATAAAGGACTCTCTATCTACAGAGGGAACTGTCTGTTGACTTTGGTTTTACTGACATGATAGTATTGCCCTGCATATAAATCCCTGACGCAGAAAACTAGACCGTCATTATGTCAGATAAGGCTTTGACGTCTCCGTTCGTCACCCGGACGGTTTTCCCTTTCGGTTCGGTATTACCTTATTTTTCGCGGTATAAGACGCACTTTTTCTTCCCAAAAATTGGGGGGGGGGGGGGAGTTGGTGCGTCTTATACGGCGAATACACATTAAAACCCTGTCCTATCAGGTCAGTCCCGGCAGCCATCAACAGCCGGGACCCGCGGCTAATACAGGACATCACCGATCGCGGTGATGCCCTGTATTAACCCTTCAGACGTGGCGATCAAAGCTGACCGCCGCGTCTGATGGGAAAGTGACACTAACCCGGCTGCTCCGGGAAGGATCTTACCTGCCTCCTCGGTGTCTGCTCCATGCCGGGATCCCCTGCATGGCCGGCGCTCTCCTTCGTCGTCGTTGCGCACGCCGTCCCATCATCCAATAGGAGCGGCGTGCGTAGCGACGTGATGGCGGCGACGGACAGCGAGGATACCGGGCAGCAGAGACGTTCCAGAGCGATGGGGACACCCCGGGGACGCGGCGACAGCGATGGAGGGCAACATCCAGGGCAGCGGTGACGAGCGGTGATGGGTCGGGAGCGGCGGGGACACGTGAGTACTACCTCCTATACCAGTGGTCTTCAACCTGCCGACCTCCAGATGTTGCAAAACTACAACTCCCAGCATGCCCGGACAGCAAACGGCTGTCCGGGCATGCTGGGAGTTGTAGTTTTGCAGCATCTGGAGGTCCGCTGGTTGAAGATCACTGTGACCTATACTTTACATTGTATTCTAGATTTTCCTCCTTTAAAATTGGGTGCGTCTTATATGCCGGAGCGTCCTCTATGGCGAAAAATACGGGTACTTCAGAGAGTAGTCAAAGAAAATCTGTCCAGGAAATGTATTTATTTCCAAAGAGTTTTATTAAGATTTTTCCAATACAATTTACACAAAATTTTAAGGCAAAAGGTATGCAAGACATTGGAGGGTATAGGTCAAAAAAATACAATCACAGATAGCCATAAGTTATTTTTATCAATCGTCCATTGACAGTCACACCGGTCAGATAGGCCAATCCCATCATCCCAATAATCATCTCAACATATACGCGTCAGATCGGACATAGAAAAGACGGACTGTTAGAGACGATAATGAAGGTTTACAAAGAGTCTCAATACACACATGCACAAGGGTAAACAAGGAAGGGGGGGGGGAGGGGGGGAGGGAATACCCTTAGGCTATGTTCACACGTCGGAATGTCTGCGCGGGAAAATCTCCATGTGGACATTCCGCAAACTGCCAGCGTTAGGACCGCACAGGAGTGCGCTGTCTCATAGATGGCTATGTATACCATGAGGAGTCCACAGAAAGAACGAACGTGAAACATCTGGCAAGCAAACTCCGCCGTGTGCACAGTGCAGCAGAATCCCATTGAATTTAAAGGGGTACTCCACTGCCCCAGCATTCGGAGCATTTTGTCCTATATGCTTGGAGCAGGCGGTGGGGGTCGTGACGTCACAACCACACCCCTTTTTGATGTCACGCCCCTCCCATAGGCTTACATTGAGGGGTGTGGTGTGACGTCACGAGGGGGTGTGGCCGCGATGTGACGACCCCCGTCGGCGGCACCCACCGTTCTAAATGATCGCCGTGTGCCGCACTGAGATCGCTGGGGTCTCAGCTGCGGGACCCCCGCGATCAGACATCTTATCCCCTATCTTTTGGGTATGGGATAAGATGTCTAGGAGCGGAGTGCGTGCTTAAAACACAGAATTTTGACGGAATTCAAAGCCCCATTGACTTCAATGGGGTTCCCAAAATTTAAAGACAGGTTCAATGTTTTGGCAGAATCCAGAAATTCCGGCTCATGAATGGGACAGCGGGATCCCCATTTTGTGGAATTTTCAAGCTGAATTTTCCACTGAAGGCCATGTTCACACGGTGGAGCGTCCGCAAAAAAATTCTGCACGGACATTAGAGTCCCATTGATTTCTATGGGATTCTGCTGCACTGTGCACACTACGGTCCTAGTGTCTGCCGGATTATTCAAATGTGGGGAATGTCCACTCGTGTTTTCTGCCTGGAATTGGCTGTGTGAACATGGCCTAACACACTAATGTGTCTTGGCACCCAGTTTGGGTAGCTCAGCTGTAAGCTCTCTCCAGCTAGGCCCTCACTTCTCTTGAATAAATACTTGTAATACTGATATTTGTACCTTCAAAATTGTAAAGAGCTGTTGTGGTAGCCACGGGGTGTTAGTAGAAATACCTGATCACTTCATGACGCCAGGGCACCGTTATCCGATACACAGTCCAAGGTTGGAGACAGCTTCTCCTGGGCCAGATACAGACAGTAAACGAACACACCAACCTCAGGTTACGGATAACTGTCTTCACTGAGCAGGTGCAAAAATACTGCAGTACTTAAGTACCTGTAGTTCTGTAACATCTGCCCCTTCAGATTTTGCAATTTTCATGAAAATTTTGAAAATTGCTGCTATATTTTGAAGCCCTCAAATTTTTTCAAAAAGTAAAAATATGTCCATTTTATGATGCCAACGTGAAGTAGACATATTGTATTTGTGAATCAATATAAAATGTATTTGGAATGTCCATTTTCCTTACAAGCAGAGAGTTTTAAAGTTAGAAAAATGCCACATTTTCAAAATTTCCCTGCCAATTGCGCTAGGGGAGAAAATCTGGGTGCAGCAGGGAGATCGCGGGAGTCCACAGTGGCAGGACCCCGCGATCAGACATGTTATCCCCTATCCTTTAGATAGGGGATAAGCTGTCTAGGAGCAGAGAACCCCTTTAAGAACCCTCAATAGGCTGTTTTATTTAAAAAATAATAATAATAACTGCAAAAAAAATGCATCTAAGTGAGCAAGCTTTTGTAAAAAAAAATACACAAAATAATTTTTTTTTTGTTGCAATTTTGAAAGTGTAGTAACGGGGTGTGATGAGGGTCGATGCTGTTACCCTAGGGGCAGATGGCATTAACCCCTTGTATTCGTGATGCCAGGGCGTGGTTTAGCCTATAACCACCCGAAGGTATACCGCTGGATCCTGGGCCAGGCATGGTGGCAATAAAGACTCCAACGTCAAGTTACGGATAACGGTAGCTTTACTGAGGGTAGACAGGTGGTAAAGTCTATACAGATCAGCCAGGGCCCATGGAGGTGATCAGTGACACAGAGACCTTAAGGGCTTGACGACTGACAAAGCTATGACTGTAGGTTACTTGCAAATGACTGTGGCTGCAGACTGGACTTGAGGCTCCTATGACTCTGGACTCTCTAGGACTCGACTTGAATTTAGCAAAGACTTGTAAGGAAAGAGAGAGAATCTAGCTCCACCCAGGGCTTATATGGGGGAGACTAGCAGGGAGCCCATAGGTCACCCCTGGGATCACCTGGTCACTGGTACCTCCTGGGTAACAATCACATGACAAGTCACATGGTAAACAGGCTTAAAGTGGCAACGCTTCCTGAATACATTACATGGTATAATACATTAGAAACATATTTACATGTGGGGGACAGATGCAAGGGGGCCAGGGGACACTGTAGGGGGGCTGCCTGACAGGACAGCAAGGGTACGGGGTAACACCTCCCGCACTGGTCCAACTCAAGGCAAGTTCTTGTGGTTTGCAGCTGTGTGAATGAGCCTTTACATGGCAGTAATAAACATTTTCCTCTGGAGTGACACTTTAACCGCATTCCCTTCCAGCAATATATTCCCTCTGAGACTGAAAATCATGACACTATGTTTTTTCTAGAAGTGCAGACTACTATTAGTCATATACTTTATCAGAACAGCCGAGGCTTCAATGCACATTGTAAAGATATCATAAATCACATTAACATAGGGTGATAATCCTTTGAATTGCTGAATTCTAGTGTTTTAAAACATAGGGGAAATTTATTAAAACCTGTGCAGAGAAAAAATGGTGCAGTTGCCCATAGCAAACAAACAGATTACTTCTTTCAATTTTAAGTAGATCTATAAAAAATAAAATAAGTGATCTGATTGGTTGAGGGCAGATGTCACCAGAACCTACACAGGGGAAGGTAGGTGTCACCAGGGTCTTTACATAGTTTATAAGGTTGAAAAACAACCAGAGTCCATCAAGTTCAGCCTATATCTCTAGAGCAGGGCCGGCCCAAGACATTGTGCTGCCTGGGTCCAAGAGTGAAATGCTGTCCTAATCCACAACATCCCAACTCTGTGATCTGTAGTTTTTAGCTGTACCACTTTTGTTTTGATGGTACTTTTTGTTCGTTTTTTATACATTTTTTTATAATACACAAAGTGACCAAAAATACACAATTTTGGACCTACTGTACACAGCATTCCTTGTGTGGTCTCACTATATGGAAGGAAGATGTCACCAGGGCTTATACAGGGGAAGATAGATGTCACCAGGGTCTATACAGGGGAAGATAGATGTCACCAGGGTCTATACAGGGGAAGGTAAATGTCGCCAGGGCCTATACAGGGGAAGATATATGTCACCAGGGCCTATACAGGGGAAGGAAGATGTCACCAGAACCTATACAGGGGAAGATAGATGTCACCAGAACCTATACAGGGGAAGATAGATGTCACCAGGGTCTATACAGGGGAAGATAGATGTCATCAGGGTCTATACAGGGGAAGGAAGATGTCACCAGGGTCTATACAGGGGAAGATAGATGTCACCAGGGTCTATACAGGGGAAGATAGATGTCACCAGGGTCTATACAGGGGAAGGAAGATGTCACCAGGGTCTATACAGGGGAAGGAAGATGTCGCCAGGGCCTATACAGGGGAAGATATATGTCACCAGGGCCTATACAGGGGAAGGAAGATGTCACCAGAACCTATACAGGGGAAGATAGATGTCACCAGGGCCTATACAGGGGAAGGTAGATGTCACCAGGGTCTGTACTGGGGAAGATAGATGTCACCAGGGTCTATACTGGGGAAGATAGATGTCACCAGGGTCTATACAGGGGAAGATAGATGTTACCAGGCTCTATACAGGGGAAGATAGATGTCACCAGGGCCTATACAGGGGAAGGTAGATGTCACCAGGACCTATACAGGGGAAGATAGATGTCACCAGGGCCTATACAAGGGAAGGTAGATGTCACCAGGGCCTATACAGGGGAAGATAGATGTCACCAGAACCTATGCAGGGGAAGGAAGATGTCACCAGGGCCTATACAGGGGAAGATAGATGTCACCAGAACCTATACAGGGGAAGGTAGATGGCGCCAGGGCCTATACAGGGGAAGATATATGTCACCAGGGCCTATACAGGGGAAGGAAGATGTCACCAGAACCTATACAGGGGAAGATAGATGTCACCAGAACCTATACAGGGGAAGATAGATGTCACCAGGGCCTATACAGGGGAAGGTAGATGTCACCAGGGTCTATACTGGGGAAGATAGATGTCACCAGGGCCTATACAGGGGAAGGTAGATGTCACCAGGGTCTATACTGGGGAAGATAGATGTCACCAGGGTCTATACAGGGGAAGATAGATGTTACCAGGCTCTATACAGGGGAAGATAGATGTCACCAGGGCCTATACAGGGGAAGGTAGATGTCACCAGGGCCTATACAGGGGAAGATATATGTCACCAGGGCCTATACAGGGGAAGGAAGATGTCACCAGGGCCTATACAGGGGAAGATAGATGTCACCAGGGCCTATACAGGGGAAGGTAGATGTCACCAGGGTCTATACTGGGGAAGATAGATGTCACCAGGGTCTATACAGGGGAAGATAGATGTCACCAGGACCTATACAGGGGAAGATAGATGTCACCAGGGCCTATACAGGGGAAGATAGATGTCACCAGGGTCTATACAGGGGAAGGTAGATGTCACCAGGACCTATGCAGGGGAAGGTAGATGTCACCAGGGTCTATACAGGAGAAGATAGATGTCACCAGGGTCTATACAGGGGAAGATAGATGTCACCAGGGTCTATACAGGGGAAGATAGATGTTACCAGGGTCTATACAGGGGAAGGTAGATGTCACCAGGGCCTATACAGGGGAAGGTAGATGTCACCAGGGCCTATACAGGGGAAGGTAGATGTCACCAGGGTCTATACAGGGGAAGGAAGATGTCACCAGGGTGTATACAGGGGAAGGTAGATGTAACCAGGGCCTATACAGGGGAAGGAAGATGTCACCAGGGTCTATACAGGGGAAGGTAGATGTCACCAGGGTCTATACAGGGGAAGGTAGATGTCAACAGAACCTATACAGAGGAAGGAAGATGTCACCAGGGCCTATACAGGGGAAGGTAGATGTTACCAGGGTCTATACAGGAGAAGATAGATGTCACCAGGGTCTATACAGGGGAAGATAGATGTCACCAGGGTCTATACAGGGGAAGGTAGATGTTACCAGGGTCTATACAGGAGAAGATAGATGTCACCAGGGTCTATACAGGGGAAGATAGATGTCACCAGGGTCTATACAGGGGAAGGTAGATGTCACCAGGGTCTATACAGGAGAAGATAGATGTCACCAGGGTCTATACAGGGGAAGATAGATGTCACCAGGACCTATACAGGGGAAGGTAGATGTCACCAGGGTCTATACTGGGGAAGATAGATGTCACCAGGGTCTATACAGGGGAAGATAGATGTCACCAGGGCCTATACAGGGGAAGGTAGATGTCACCAGGGTCTATACAGGGGAAGGTAGATGTCACCAGGGTCTATACAGGGGAAGATAGATGTCACCAGGGTCTATACAGGGGAAGGTAGATGTCACCAGGGCCTATACAGGGGAAGATAGATGTCACCAGGGTCTATACAGGGGAAGGTAGATGTCACCAGGGTCTATACAGGGGAAGGTAGATGTCACCAGGGCCTATACAGGGGAAGATAGATGTCACCAGGGTCTATACAGGGGAAGGTAGATGTCACCAGGGTCTATACAGGGGAAGGTAGATGTCACCAGGGCCTATACAGGGGAAGATAGATGTCACCAGGACCTATACAGGGGAAGATAGATGTCACCAGGGCCTGTACAGGGGAAGATAGATGTCACCAGGACCTATACAGGGGAAGATAGATGTCACCAGGGTCTATACAGGGGAAGATAGATGTCACCAGGGTCTATACAGGGGAAGATAGATGTCACCAGGACCTATACAGGGGAAGGTAGATGTCACCAGGGCCTATACAGGTAGAAGTCACTAGGGCCTATACTGGGGAAACTGAAATAAAAAAAGCACAAACGGATGCACTCCGTAGTGTAACACCAAAGGTGAGTTGGTAACGCTAAGTGTGAATTGCGCTTACCACATGAAGTTGTACTCCAACCAAGTACAACAATGGAACAGGGCGTATCATCAAGGGGTCTCTGCAGCTTCGTCCCGCTGAAATAGAATCACGATAAAAACAAGCAATCTCCAGGTAGCAGAGTGGGATCAATGGAAGCGCTGAGATCAGATAAGAAGTTAAAAGGATTTATTTCCCATAATGCAACGCGTTTCACGGTCACCCGCTTCCTCAGGCCTGAGGAAGCGGGTGACCGTGAAACGCGTTGCATTATGGGAAATAAATCCTTTTAACTTCTTATCTGGTCTCAGCGCTTCCATTGATCCCGCTCTGCTACCTGGAGATTGCTTGTTTTTATCGCTATACAGGGGAAGGTAGATGTCACCAGGGCCTATACAAGGGAAAGATAGATGTCAACAGAACCTATACAGAGGAAGGAAGATGTCACCAGGGCCTATACAGGGGAAGGTAGATGTCACCAGGGCCTATACAGGGGAAGGTAGATGTCAACAGGGCCTGTACAGGGGAAGATAGATGTCACCAGGGCTTATACAGGGGAAGATATATGTCAACAGAACCTATACAGAGGAAGGAAGATGTCACCAGGGCCTATACAGGGGAAGGTAGATGTCACCAGGGCCTATACAGGGGAAGGTAGATGTCACCAGGGCCTATACAGGGGAATGTAGATGTCACCAGGGTCTATACAGGGGAAGGAAGATGTCACCAGGGTGTATACAGGGGAAGGTAGATGTCACCAGGGCCTATACAGGGGAAGGAAGATGTCACCAGGGTCTATACAGGGGAAGGAAGATGTCACCAGGGTCTATACAGGGGAAGATAGATGTCACCAGGGTCTATACAGGGGAAGATAGATGTCACCAGGGCCTATACAGGGGAAGATAGATGTCACCAGGGTCTATACAGGGGAAGGTAGATGTCACCAGGGTCTATACAGGGGAAGGAAGATGTCACCAGGGTCTATACAGGGGAAGGAAGATGTCACCAGGGTCTATACAGGGGAAGATAGATGTCACCAGGGTCTATACAGAGGAAGGAAGATGTCACCAGGGCCTATACAGGGGAAGGTAGATATCACCAGGGTCTATACAGGTAGAAGTCACTAGGGCCTATACAGGGGAAGATAGATGTCACCAGGGCCTATACAAGGGAAAGGTAGATGTCACCAGGGCCTATACAGGGGAAGGTAGATGTCACCAGGGGCTATGCAGGGGAAGGTAGATGTCACCAGGGCCTATACAGGGGAAGGTAGATGTCACCAGGGCCTATACAGGGGAAGGTAGATGGCACCAGAACCTATACAGGGGAAGATAGATTTCACCAGGGTCTATATAGGGGAAGGAAGATGTCACCAGGGTCTATACAGGGGAAGGAAGATGTCACCAGGGTCTATACAGGGGAAGGTAGATGTCACCAGGGCCTATACAGGGGAAGGAAGATGTCACCAGGGTCTATACAGGGGAAGGTTGATGTCACCAGGGTCTATACAGGGGAAGGAAGATGTCACCAGGGTCTATACAGGGGAAGGTAGATGTCACCAGGGTCTATACAGGGGAAGGTAGATGTCACCAGGGTCTATACAGGGGAAGATAGATGTCACCAGGGCCTATACAGGGGAAGGTAGATGTCACCAGGGTCTATACAGGGGAAGGTAGATGTCACCAGGGTCTATACAGGGGAAGATAGATGTCACCAGGACCTATAC
This sequence comes from Hyla sarda, assembly GCF_029499605.1. NCBI lineage: Eukaryota > Metazoa > Chordata > Amphibia > Anura > Hylidae > Hyla > Hyla sarda. The sequence continues at coordinate 17,311,413 of NC_079200.1, forward strand.
AGGGAAGATAGATGTCACCAGGGTCTATACAGGGGAAGATAGATGTCACCAGGACCTATACAGGGGAAGGTAGATGTCACCAGGGCCTATACTGGGGAAGATAGATGTCACCAGGACCTATACAGGGGAAGATAGATGTCACCAGGACCTATACAGGGGAAGGTAGATGTCACCAGGGCCTATACAGGGGAAGGTAGATGTCACCAGGACCTATACAGGGGAAGTTAGATGTCACCAGGACCTATGCAGGGGAAGGTAGATGTCACCAGGGTCTATACAGGGGAAGGTAGATGTCACCAGGGCCTATACAGGGGAAGGTAGATGTCACCAGGGTCTATACAGGGGAAGATAGATGTCACCAGGGTCTATACAGGGGAAGATAGATGTCACCAGGGCCTATACAGGGGAAGATAGATGTCACCAGGGTCTATACAGGGGAAGGAAGATGTCACCAGGGTCTATACAGGGGAAGGAAGATGTCACTAGAACCTATACAGGGGAAGGAAGATGTCACCAGGGCCTATACAGGGGAAGGTAGATGGCACCAGGGGCTATGCAGGGGAAGGTAGATGTCACCAGGGCCTATACAGGGGAAGGTAGATGTCACCAGGGCCTATACAGGGGAAGGTAGATGTCACCAGAACCTATACAGGGGAAGATAGATGTCACCAGGGCCTATACAGGGGAAGATAGATGTCACCAGGGCCTATACAAGGGAAGGTAGATGTCACCAGGACCTATGCAGGGGAAGGTAGATGTTACCAGGGTCTATACAGGAGAAGATAGATGTCACCAGGGCCTGTACAGGGGAAGATAGATGTCACCAGGGTCTATACAGGGGAAGATAGATGTCACCAGGGTCTATACAGGGGAAGATAGATGTCACCAGGGCCTGTACAGGGGAAGATAGATGTCACCAGGGTCTATACAGGGGAAGATAGATGTCACCAGGGTCTATACAGGGGAAGATAGATGTCACCAGGACCTATACAGGGGAAGGTAGATGTCACCAGGGCCTATACAGGGGAATGTAGATGTCACCAGGGTCTATACAGGGGAAGGAAGATGTCACCAGGGTGTATACAGGGGAAGGTAGATGTCAACAGAACCTATACAGAGGAAGGAAGATGTCACCAGGGCCTATACAGGGGAAGGTAGATGTTACCAGGGTCTATACAGGAGAAGATAGATGTCACCAGGGTCTATACAGGGGAAGATAGATGTCACCAGGGTCTATACAGGGGAAGGTAGATGTTACCAGGGTCTATACAGGAGAAGATAGATGTCACCAGGGTCTATACAGGGGAAGATAGATGTCACCAGGACCTATACAGGGGAATATAGATGTCACCAGGACCTATACAGGGGAAGGTAGATGTCACCAGGACCTATACAGGGGAAGATAGATGTCACCAGGACCTATACAGGGGAAGGTAGATGTCACCAGGGTCTATACTGGGGAAGATAGATGTCACCAGGGTCTATACAGGGGAAGATAGATGTCACCAGGGCCTATACAGGGGAAGGTAGATGTCACCAGGGTCTATACAGGGGAAGGTAGATGTCACCAGGGTCTATACAGGGGAAGATAGATGTCACCAGGGTCTATACAGGGGAAGGTAGATGTCACCAGGGCCTATACAGGGGAAGATAGATGTCACCAGGGTCTATACAGGGGAAGGTAGATGTCACCAGGGTCTATACAGGGGAAGGTAGATGTCACCAGGGCCTATACAGGGGAAGATAGATGTCACCAGGACCTATACAGGGGAAGATAGATGTCACCAGGGCCTGTACAGGCGAAGATAGATGTCACCAGGGTCTATACAGGGGAAGATAGATGTCACCAGGGTCTATACAGGGGAAGATAGATGTCACCAGGGTCTATACAGAGGAAGATAGATGTCACCAGGGTCTATACAGGGGAAGATAGATGTCACCAGGGTCTATACAGGGGAAGATAGATGTCACCAGGACCTATACAGGGGAAGGTAGATGTCACCAGGGCCTATACAGGTAGAAGTCACTAGGGCCTATACTGGGGAAACTGAAATAAAAAAAGCACAAACGGATGCACTCCGTAGTGTAACACCAAAGGTGAGTTGGTAACGCTAAGTGTGAATTGCGCTTACCACATGAAGTTGTACTCCAACCAAGTACAACAATGGAACAGGGCGTATCATCAAGGGGTCTCTGCAGCTTCGTCCCGCTGAAATAGAATCACGATAAAAACAAGCAATCTCCAGGTAGCAGAGTGGGATCAATGGAAGCGCTGAGATCAGATAAGAAGTTAAAAGGATTTATTTCCCATAATGCAACGCGTTTCACGGTCACCCGCTTCCTCAGGCCTGAGGAAGCGGGTGACCGTGAAACGCGTTGCATTATGGGAAATAAATCCTTTTAACTTCTTATCTGGTCTCAGCGCTTCCATTGATCCCGCTCTGCTACCTGGAGATTGCTTGTTTTTATCGCTATACAGGGGAAGGTAGATGTCACCAGGGCCTATACAAGGGAAAGATAGATGTCAACAGAACCTATACAGAGGAAGGAAGATGTCACCAGGGCCTATACAGGGGAAGGTAGATGTCACCAGGGCCTATACAGGGGAAGGTAGATGTCAACAGGGCCTGTACAGGGGAAGATAGATGTCACCAGGGCTTATACAGGTAGATGTCACCAGAACCTATACAGGGGAAGATATATGTCAACAGAACCTATACAGAGGAAGGAAGATGTCACCAGGGCCTATACAGGGGAAGGTAGATGTCACCAGGGCCTATACAGGGGAAGGTAGATGTCACCAGGGCCTATACAGGGGAATGTAGATGTCACCAGGGTCTATACAGGGGAAGGAAGATGTCACCAGGGTGTATACAGGGGAAGGTAGATGTCACCAGGGCCTATACAGGGGAAGGTAGATGTCACCAGGGCCTATACAGGGGAAGGAAGATGTCACCAGGGTCTATACAGGGGAAGGTAGATGTCACCAGGGTCTATACAGGGGAAGGAAGATGTCACCAGGGCCTATACAGGGGAAGATAGATGTCACCAGGGTCTATACAGGGGAAGGAAGATGTCACCAGGGTCTATACAGGGGAAGATAGATGTCACCAGGGTCTATACAGGGGAAGGAAGATGTCACCAGGGTCTATACAGGGGAAGATAGATGTCACCAGGGTCTATACAGGGGAAGGAAGATGTCACCAGGGTCTATACAGGGGAAGATAGATGTCACCAGGGTCTATACAGGGGAAGGAAGATGTCACCAGGGTCTATACAGGGGAAAATAGATGTCACCAGGGTCTATACAGGGGAAGGAAGATGTCACCAGGGTCTATACAGGGGAAGATAGATGTCACCAGGGTCTATACAGGGGAAGGAAGATGTCACCAGGGTCTATACAGGGGAAAATAGATGTCACCAGGGTCTATACAGGGGAAGATAGATGTCACCAGGGCCTATACAGGGGAAGATAGATGTCACCAGGGTCTATACAGGGGAAGGAAGATGTCACCAGGGTCTATACAGGGGAAGGAAGATGTCACCAGGGTCTATACAGGGGAAGATAGATGTCACCAGGGTCTATACAGAGGAAGGAAGATGTCACCAGGGTCTATACAGAGGAAGGTAGATGTCACCAGGGTCTATACAGGGGAAGGAAGATGTCACCAGGGTCTATACAGGGGAAGATAGATGTCACCAGGGTCTATACTGGGGAAGATATATGTCACCAGGGTCTATACAGGGGAAGATAGATGTCACCAGGGTCTATACAGGGGAAGATAGATGTCACCAGGACCTATACAGAGGAAGATATATGTCACCAGGGTCTATACAGGGGAAGATAGATGTCACCAGGGCCTATACAGGGGAAGGTAGATATCACCAGGGTCTATACAGGTAGAAGTCACTAGGGCCTATACAGGGGAAGGTAGATGTCACCAGGGCCTATACAAGGGAAAGGTAGATGTCACCAGGGCCTATACAGGGGAAGGTAGATGTCACCAGGGGCTATGCAGGGGAAGGTAGATGTCACCAGGGCCTATACAGGGGAAGGTAGATGTCACCAGGGCCTATACAGGGGAAGGTAGATGTCACCAGAACCTATACAGGGGAAGATAGATTTCACCAGGGTCTATATAGGGGAAGGAAGATGTCACCAGGGTCTATACAGGGGAAGGAAGATGTCACCAGGGTCTATACAGGGGAAGGTAGATGTCACCAGGGCCTATACAGGGGAAGGAAGATGTCACCAGGGTCTATACAGGGGAAGGTAGATGTCACCAGGGTCTATACAGGGGAAGGAAGATGTCACCAGGGTCTATACAGGGGAAGGTAGATGTCACCAGGGTCTATACAGGGGAAGGTAGATGTCACCAGGGTCTATACAGGGGAAGATAGATGTCACCAGGACCTATACAGGGGAAGGTAGATGTCACCAGGGCCTATACTGGGGAAGATAGATGTCACCAGGACCTATACAGGGGAAGATAGATGTCACCAGGACCTATACAGGGGAAGGTAGATGTCACCAGGGCCTATACAGGGGAAGGTAGATGTCACCAGGACCTATACAGGGGAAGTTAGATGTCACCAGGACCTATGCAGGGGAAGGTAGATGTCACCAGGGTCTATACAGGGGAAGGTAGATGTCACCAGGGTCTATACAGGGGAAGATAGATGTCACCAGGGTCTATACAGGGGAAGATAGATGTCACCAGGGTCTATACAGGGGAAGATAGATGTCACCAGGGCCTATACAGGGGAAGATAGATGTCACCAGGGTCTATACAGGGGAAGATAGATGTCACCAGGGTCTATACAGGGGAAGATAGATGTCACCAGGGCCTATACAGGGGAAGATAGATGTCACCAGGGTCTATACAGGGGAAGGAAGATGTCACCAGGGTCTATACAGGGGAAGGAAGATGTCACTAGAACCTATACAGGGGAAGGAAGATGTCACCAGGGCCTATACAGGGGAAGGTAGATGGCACCAGGGGCTATGCAGGGGAAGGTAGATGTCACCAGGGCCTATACAGGGGAAGGTAGATGTCACCAGGGCCTATACAGGGGAAGGTAGATGTCACCAGAACCTATACAGGGGAAGATAGATGTCACCAGGGCCTATACAGGGGAAGATAGATGTCACCAGGGCCTATACAAGGGAAGGTAGATGTCACCAGGACCTATGCAGGGGAAGGTAGATGTTACCAGGGTCTATACAGGAGAAGATAGATGTCACCAGGGCCTGTACAGGGGAAGATAGATGTCACCAGGGTCTATACAGGGGAAGATAGATGTCACCAGGGTCTATACAGGGGAAGATAGATGTCACCAGGGCCTGTACAGGGGAAGATAGATGTCACCAGGGTCTATACAGGGGAAGATAGATGTCACCAGGGTCTATACAGGGGAAGATAGATGTCACCAGGACCTATACAGGGGAAGGTAGATGTCACCAGGGCCTATACAGGGGAATGTAGATGTCACCAGGGTCTATACAGGGGAAGGAAGATGTCACCAGGGTGTATACAGGGGAAGGTAGATGTCAACAGAACCTATACAGAGGAAGGAAGATGTCACCAGGGCCTATACAGGGGAAGGTAGATGTTACCAGGGTCTATACAGGAGAAGATAGATGTCACCAGGGTCTATACAGGGGAAGATAGATGTCACCAGGGTCTATACAGGGGAAGGTAGATGTTACCAGGGTCTATACAGGAGAAGATAGATGTCACCAGGGTCTATACAGGGGAAGATAGATGTCACCAGGACCTATACAGGGGAATATAGATGTCACCAGGACCTATACAGGGGAAGGTAGATGTCACCAGGACCTATACAGGGGAAGATAGATGTCACCAGGACCTATACAGGGGAAGGTAGATGTCACCAGGGTCTATACTGGGGAAGATAGATGTCACCAGGGTCTATACAGGGGAAGATAGATGTCACCAGGGCCTATACAGGGGAAGGTAGATGTCACCAGGGTCTATACAGGGGAAGGTAGATGTCACCAGGGTCTATACAGGGGAAGATAGATGTCACCAGGGTCTATACAGGGGAAGGTAGATGTCACCAGGGCCTATACAGGGGAAGATAGATGTCACCAGGGTCTATACAGGGGAAGGTAGATGTCACCAGGGTCTATACAGGGGAAGGTAGATGTCACCAGGGCCTATACAGGGGAAGATAGATGTCACCAGGACCTATACAGGGGAAGATAGATGTCACCAGGGCCTGTACAGGCGAAGATAGATGTCACTAGGGTCTATACAGGGGAAGATAGATGTCACCAGGGTCTATACAGGGGAAGATAGATGTCACCAGGGTCTATACAGAGGAAGATAGATGTCACCAGGGTCTATACAGGGGAAGATAGATGTCACCAGGGTCTATACAGGGGAAGATAGATGTCACCAGGACCTATACAGGGGAAGGTAGATGTCACCAGGGCCTATACAGGTAGAAGTCACTAGGGCCTATCCTGGGGAAACTGAAATAAAAAAAGCACAAACGGATGCACTCCGTAGTGTAACACCAAAGGTGAGTTGGTAACGCTAAGTGTGAATTGCGCTTACCACATGAAGTTGTACTCCAACCAAGTACAACAATGGAACAGGGCGTATCATCAAGGGGTCTCTGCAGCTTCGTCCCGCTGAAATAGAATCACGATAAAAACAAGCAATCTCCAGGTAGCAGAGTGGGATCAATGGAAGCGCTGAGATCAGATAAGAAGTTAAAAGGATTTATTTCCCATAATGCAACGCGTTTCACGGTCACCCGCTTCCTCAGGCCTGAGGAAGCGGGTGACCGTGAAACGCGTTGCATTATGGGAAATAAATCCTTTTAACTTCTTATCTGGTCTCAGCGCTTCCATTGATCCCGCTCTGCTACCTGGAGATTGCTTGTTTTTATCGCTATACAGGGGAAGGTAGATGTCACCAGGGCCTATACAAGGGAAAGATAGATGTCAACAGAACCTATACAGAGGAAGGAAGATGTCACCAGGGCCTATACAGGGGAAGGTAGATGTCACCAGGGCCTATACAGGGGAAGGTAGATGTCAACAGGGCCTGTACAGGGGAAGATAGATGTCACCAGGGCTTATACAGGGGAAGATATATGTCAACAGAACCTATACAGAGGAAGGAAGATGTCACCAGGGCCTATACAGGGGAAGGTAGATGTCACCAGGGCCTATACAGGGGAAGGTAGATGTCACCAGGGCCTATACAGGGGAATGTAGATGTCACCAGGGTCTATACAGGGGAAGGAAGATGTCACCAGGGTGTATACAGGGGAAGGTAGATGTCACCAGGGCCTATACAGGGGAAGGAAGATGTCACCAGGGTCTATACAGGGGAAGGAAGATGTCACCAGGGTCTATACAGGGGAAGATAGATGTCACCAGGGTCTATACAGGGGAAGATAGATGTCACCAGGGCCTATACAGGGGAAGATAGATGTCACCAGGGTCTATACAGGGGAAGGAAGATGTCACCAGGGTCTATACAGGGGAAGGAAGATGTCACCAGGGTCTATACAGGGGAAGATAGATGTCACCAGGGTCTATACAGAGGAAGGAAGATGTCACCAGGGCCTATACAGGGGAAGGTAGATATCACCAGGGTCTATACAGGTAGAAGTCACTAGGGCCTATACAGGGGAAGATAGATGTCACCAGGGCCTATACAAGGGAAAGGTAGATGTCACCAGGGCCTATACAGGGGAAGGTAGATGTCACCAGGGGCTATGCAGGGGAAGGTAGATGTCACCAGGGCCTATACAGGGGAAGGTAGATGTCACCAGGGCCTATACAGGGGAAGGTAGATGGCACCAGAACCTATACAGGGGAAGATAGATTTCACCAGGGTCTATATAGGGGAAGGAAGATGTCACCAGGGTCTATACAGGGGAAGGAAGATGTCACCAGGGTCTATACAGGGGAAGGTAGATGTCACCAGGGCCTATACAGGGGAAGGAAGATGTCACCAGGGTCTATACAGGGGAAGGTTGATGTCACCAGGGTCTATACAGGGGAAGGAAGATGTCACCAGGGTCTATACAGGGGAAGGTAGATGTCACCAGGGTCTATACAGGGGAAGGTAGATGTCACCAGGGTCTATACAGGGGAAGATAGATGTCACCAGGGCCTATACAGGGGAAGGTAGATGTCACCAGGGTCTATACAGGGGAAGGTAGATGTCACCAGGGTCTATACAGGGGAAGATAGATGTCACCAGGACCTATACAGGGAAGATAGATGTCACCAGGGTCTATACAGGGGAAGATAGATGTCACCAGGACCTATACAGGGGAAGGTAGATGTCACCAGGGCCTATACTGGGGAAGATAGATGTCACCAGGACCTATACAGGGGAAGATAGATGTCACCAGGACCTATACAGGGGAAGGTAGATGTCACCAGGGCCTATACAGGGGAAGGTAGATGTCACCAGGACCTATACAGGGGAAGTTAGATGTCACCAGGACCTATGCAGGGGAAGGTAGATGTCACCAGGGTCTATACAGGGGAAGGTAGATGTCACCAGGGCCTATACAGGGGAAGGTAGATGTCACCAGGGTCTATACAGGGGAAGATAGATGTCACCAGGGTCTATACAGGGGAAGATAGATGTCACCAGGGCCTATACAGGGGAAGATAGATGTCACCAGGGTCTATACAGGGGAAGGAAGATGTCACCAGGGTCTATACAGGGGAAGGAAGATGTCACTAGAACCTATACAGGGGAAGGAAGATGTCACCAGGGCCTATACAGGGGAAGGTAGATGGCACCAGGGGCTATGCAGGGGAAGGTAGATGTCACCAGGGCCTATACAGGGGAAGGTAGATGTCACCAGGGCCTATACAGGGGAAGGTAGATGTCACCAGAACCTATACAGGGGAAGATAGATGTCACCAGGGCCTATACAGGGGAAGATAGATGTCACCAGGGCCTATACAAGGGAAGGTAGATGTCACCAGGACCTATGCAGGGGAAGGTAGATGTTACCAGGGTCTATACAGGAGAAGATAGATGTCACCAGGGCCTGTACAGGGGAAGATAGATGTCACCAGGGTCTATACAGGGGAAGATAGATGTCACCAGGGTCTATACAGGGGAAGATAGATGTCACCAGGGCCTGTACAGGGGAAGATAGATGTCACCAGGGTCTATACAGGGGAAGATAGATGTCACCAGGGTCTATACAGGGGAAGATAGATGTCACCAGGACCTATACAGGGGAAGGTAGATGTCACCAGGGCCTATACAGGGGAATGTAGATGTCACCAGGGTCTATACAGGGGAAGGAAGATGTCACCAGGGTGTATACAGGGGAAGGTAGATGTCAACAGAACCTATACAGAGGAAGGAAGATGTCACCAGGGCCTATACAGGGGAAGGTAGATGTTACCAGGGTCTATACAGGAGAAGATAGATGTCACCAGGGTCTATACAGGGGAAGATAGATGTCACCAGGGTCTATACAGGGGAAGGTAGATGTTACCAGGGTCTATACAGGAGAAGATAGATGTCACCAGGGTCTATACAGGGGAAGATAGATGTCACCAGGACCTATACAGGGGAATATAGATGTCACCAGGACCTATACAGGGGAAGGTAGATGTCACCAGGACCTATACAGGGGAAGATAGATGTCACCAGGACCTATACAGGGGAAGGTAGATGTCACCAGGGTCTATACTGGGGAAGATAGATGTCACCAGGGTCTATACAGGGGAAGATAGATGTCACCAGGGCCTATACAGGGGAAGGTAGATGTCACCAGGGTCTATACAGGGGAAGGTAGATGTCACCAGGGTCTATACAGGGGAAGATAGATGTCACCAGGGTCTATACAGGGGAAGGTAGATGTCACCAGGGCCTATACAGGGGAAGATAGATGTCACCAGGGTCTATACAGGGGAAGGTAGATGTCACCAGGGTCTATACAGGGGAAGGTAGATGTCACCAGGGCCTATACAGGGGAAGATAGATGTCACCAGGACCTATACAGGGGAAGATAGATGTCACCAGGGCCTGTACAGGCGAAGATAGATGTCACCAGGGTCTATACAGGGGAAGATAGATGTCACCAGGGTCTATACAGGGGAAGATAGATGTCACCAGGGTCTATACAGAGGAAGATAGATGTCACCAGGGTCTATACAGGGGAAGATAGATGTCACCAGGGTCTATACAGGGGAAGATAGATGTCACCAGGACCTATACAGGGGAAGGTAGATGTCACCAGGGCCTATACAGGTAGAAGTCACTAGGGCCTATACTGGGGAAACTGAAATAAAAAAAGCACAAACGGATGCACTCCGTAGTGTAACACCAAAGGTGAGTTGGTAACGCTAAGTGTGAATTGCGCTTACCACATGAAGTTGTACTCCAACCAAGTACAACAATGGAACAGGGCGTATCATCAAGGGGTCTCTGCAGCTTCGTCCCGCTGAAATAGAATCACGATAAAAACAAGCAATCTCCAGGTAGCAGAGTGGGATCAATGGAAGCGCTGAGATCAGATAAGAAGTTAAAAGGATTTATTTCCCATAATGCAACGCGTTTCACGGTCACCCGCTTCCTCAGGCCTGAGGAAGCGGGTGACCGTGAAACGCGTTGCATTATGGGAAATAAATCCTTTTAACTTCTTATCTGGTCTCAGCGCTTCCATTGATCCCGCTCTGCTACCTGGAGATTGCTTGTTTTTATCGCTATACAGGGGAAGGTAGATGTCACCAGGGCCTATACAAGGGAAAGATAGATGTCAACAGAACCTATACAGAGGAAGGAAGATGTCACCAGGGCCTATACAGGGGAAGGTAGATGTCACCAGGGCCTATACAGGGGAAGGTAGATGTCAACAGGGCCTGTACAGGGGAAGATAGATGTCACCAGGGCTTATACAGGTAGATGTCACCAGAACCTATACAGGGGAAGATATATGTCAACAGAACCTATACAGAGGAAGGAAGATGTCACCAGGGCCTATACAGGGGAAGGTAGATGTCACCAGGGCCTATACAGGGGAAGGTAGATGTCACCAGGGCCTATACAGGGGAATGTAGATGTCACCAGGGTCTATACAGGGGAAGGAAGATGTCACCAGGGTGTATACAGGGGAAGGTAGATGTCACCAGGGCCTATACAGGGGAAGGAAGATGTCACCAGGGTCTATACAGGGGAAGGTAGATGTCACCAGGGTCTATACAGGGGAAGGAAGATGTCACCAGGGCCTATACAGGGGAAGATAGATGTCACCAGGGTCTATACAGGGGAAGGAAGATGTCACCAGGGTCTATACAGGGGAAGATAGATGTCACCAGGGTCTATACAGGGGAAGGAAGATGTCACCAGGGTCTATACAGGGGAAAATAGATGTCACCAGGGTCTATACAGGGGAAGGAAGATGTCACCAGGGTCTATACAGAGGAAGATAGATGTCACCAGGGTCTATACAGGGGAAGGAAGATGTCACCAGGGTCTATACAGGGGAAAATAGATGTCACCAGGGTCTATACAGGGGAAGATAGATGTCACCAGGGCCTATACAGGGGAAGATAGATGTCACCAGGGTCTATACAGGGGAAGGAAGATGTCACCAGGGTCTATACAGGGGAAGGAAGATGTCACCAGGGTCTATACAGGGGAAGATAGATGTCACCAGGGTCTATACAGAGGAAGGAAGATGTCACCAGGGTCTATACAGAGGAAGGTAGATGTCACCAGGGTCTATACAGGGGAAGGAAGATGTCACCAGGGTCTATACAGGGGAAGATAGATGTCACCAGGGTCTATACTGGGGAAGATATATGTCACCAGGGTCTATACAGGGGAAGATAGATGTCACCAGGGTCTATACAGGGGAAGATAGATGTCACCAGGACCTATACAGAGGAAGATATATGTCACCAGGGTCTATACAGGGGAAGATAGATGTCACCAGGGCCTATACAGGGGAAGGTAGATATCACCAGGGTCTATACAGGTAGAAGTCACTAGGGCCTATACAGGGGAAGATAGATGTCACCAGGGCCTATACAAGGGAAAGGTAGATGTCACCAGGGCCTATACAGGGGAAGGTAGATGTCACCAGGGGCTATGCAGGGGAAGGTAGATGTCACCAGGGCCTATACAGGGGAAGGTAGATGTCACCAGGGCCTATACAGGGGAAGGTAGATGTCACCAGAACCTATACAGGGGAAGATAGATTTCACCAGGGTCTATATAGGGGAAGGAAGATGTCACCAGGGTCTATACAGGGGAAGGAAGATGTCACCAGGGTCTATACAGGGGAAGGTAGATGTCACCAGGGCCTATACAGGGGAAGGAAGATGTCACCAGGGTCTATACAGGGGAAGGTAGATGTCACCAGGGTCTATACAGGGGAAGGAAGATGTCACCAGGGTCTATACAGGGGAAGGTAGATGTCACCAGGGTCTATACAGGGGAAGGTAGATGTCACCAGGGTCTATACAGGGGAAGATAGATGTCACCAGGACCTATACAGGGGAAGGTAGATGTCACCAGGGCCTATACTGGGGAAGATAGATGTCACCAGGACCTATACAGGGGAAGATAGATGTCACCAGGACCTATACAGGGGAAGGTAGATGTCACCAGGGCCTATACAGGGGAAGGTAGATGTCACCAGGACCTATACAGGGGAAGTTAGATGTCACCAGGACCTATGCAGGGGAAGGTAGATGTCACCAGGGTCTATACAGGGGAAGGTAGATGTCACCAGGGCCTATACAGGGGAAGGTAGATGTCACCAGGGTCTATACAGGGGAAGATAGATGTCACCAGGGTCTATACAGGGGAAGATAGATGTCACCAGGGCCTATACAGGGGAAGATAGATGTCACCAGGGTCTATACAGGGGAAGGAAGATGTCACCAGGGTCTATACAGGGGAAGGAAGATGTCACTAGAACCTATACAGGGGAAGGAAGATGTCACCAGGGCCTATACAGGGGAAGGTAGATGGCACCAGGGGCTATGCAGGGGAAGGTAGATGTCACCAGGGCCTATACAGGGGAAGGTAGATGTCACCAGGGCCTATACAGGGGAAGGTAGATGTCACCAGAACCTATACAGGGGAAGATAGATGTCACCAGGGCCTATACAGGGGAAGATAGATGTCACCAGGGCCTATACAAGGGAAGGTAGATGTCACCAGGACCTATGCAGGGGAAGGTAGATGTTACCAGGGTCTATACAGGAGAAGATAGATGTCACCAGGGCCTGTACAGGGGAAGATAGATGTCACCAGGGTCTATACAGGGGAAGATAGATGTCACCAGGGTCTATACAGGGGAAGATAGATGTCACCAGGGCCTGTACAGGGGAAGATAGATGTCACCAGGGTCTATACAGGGGAAGATAGATGTCACCAGGGTCTATACAGGGGAAGATAGATGTCACCAGGACCTATACAGGGGAAGGTAGATGTCACCAGGGCCTATACAGGGGAATGTAGATGTCACCAGGGTCTATACAGGGGAAGGAAGATGTCACCAGGGTGTATACAGGGGAAGGTAGATGTCAACAGAACCTATACAGAGGAAGGAAGATGTCACCAGGGCCTATACAGGGGAAGGTAGATGTTACCAGGGTCTATACAGGAGAAGATAGATGTCACCAGGGTCTATACAGGGGAAGATAGATGTCACCAGGGTCTATACAGGGGAAGGTAGATGTTACCAGGGTCTATACAGGAGAAGATAGATGTCACCAGGGTCTATACAGGGGAAGATAGATGTCACCAGGACCTATACAGGGGAATATAGATGTCACCAGGACCTATACAGGGGAAGGTAGATGTCACCAGGACCTATACAGGGGAAGATAGATGTCACCAGGACCTATACAGGGGAAGGTAGATGTCACCAGGGTCTATACTGGGGAAGATAGATGTCACCAGGGTCTATACAGGGAAAGATAGATGTCACCAGGGCCTATACAGGGGAAGGTAGATGTCACCAGGGTCTATACAGGGGAAGGTAGATGTCACCAGGGTCTATACAGGGGAAGATAGATGTCACCAGGGTCTATACAGGGGAAGGTAGATGTCACCAGGGCCTATACAGGGGAAGATAGATGTCACCAGGGTCTATACAGGGGAAGGTAGATGTCACCAGGGTCTATACAGGGGAAGGTAGATGTCACCAGGGCCTATACAGGGGAAGATAGATGTCACCAGGACCTATACAGGGGAAGATAGATGTCACCAGGGCCTGTACAGGCGAAGATAGATGTCACCAGGGTCTATACAGGGGAAGATAGATGTCACCAGGGTCTATACAGGGGAAGATAGATGTCACCAGGGTCTATACAGAGGAAGATAGATGTCACCAGGGTCTATACAGGGGAAGATAGATGTCACCAGGGTCTATACAGGGGAAGATAGATGTCACCAGGACCTATACAGGGGAAGGTAGATGTCACCAGGGCCTATACAGGTAGAAGTCACTAGGGCCTATACTGGGGAAACTGAAATAAAAAAAGCACAAACGGATGCACTCCGTAGTGTAACACCAAAGGTGAGTTGGTAACGCTAAGTGTGAATTGCGCTTACCACATGAAGTTGTACTCCAACCAAGTACAACAATGGAACAGGGCGTATCATCAAGGGGTCTCTGCAGCTTCGTCCCGCTGAAATAGAATCACGATAAAAACAAGCAATCTCCAGGTAGCAGAGTGGGATCAATGGAAGCGCTGAGATCAGATAAGAAGTTAAAAGGATTTATTTCCCATAATGCAACGCGTTTCACGGTCACCCGCTTCCTCAGGCCTGAGGAAGCGGGTGACCGTGAAACGCGTTGCATTATGGGAAATAAATCCTTTTAACTTCTTATCTGGTCTCAGCGCTTCCATTGATCCCGCTCTGCTACCTGGAGATTGCTTGTTTTTATCGCTATACAGGGGAAGGTAGATGTCACCAGGGCCTATACAAGGGAAAGATAGATGTCAACAGAACCTATACAGAGGAAGGAAGATGTCACCAGGGCCTATACAGGGGAAGGTAGATGTCACCAGGGCCTATACAGGGGAAGGTAGATGTCAACAGGGCCTGTACAGGGGAAGATAGATGTCACCAGGGCTTATACAGGTAGATGTCACCAGAACCTATACAGGGGAAGATATATGTCAACAGAACCTATACAGAGGAAGGAAGATGTCACCAGGGCCTATACAGGGGAAGGTAGATGTCACCAGGGCCTATACAGGGGAAGGTAGATGTCACCAGGGCCTATACAGGGGAATGTAGATGTCACCAGGGTCTATACAGGGGAAGGAAGATGTCACCAGGGTGTATACAGGGGAAGGTAGATGTCACCAGGGCCTATACAGGGGAAGGAAGATGTCACCAGGGTCTATACAGGGGAAGGTAGATGTCACCAGGGTCTATACAGGGGAAGGAAGATGTCACCAGGGCCTATACAGGGGAAGATAGATGTCACCAGGGTCTATACAGGGGAAGGAAGATGTCACCAGGGTCTATACAGGGGAAGATAGATGTCACCAGGGTCTATACAGGGGAAGGAAGATGTCACCAGGGTCTATACAGGGGAAGGAAGATGTCACCAGGGTCTATACAGGGGAAGATAGATGTCACCAGGGTCTATACAGGGGAAGGAAGATGTCACCAGGGTCTATACAGGGGAAGATAGATGTCACCAGGGTCTATACAGGGGAAGGAAGATGTCACCAGGGTCTATACAGGGGAAGATAGATGTCACCAGGGTCTATACAGGGGAAGGAAGATGTCACCAGGGTCTATACAGGGGAAAATAGATGTCACCAGGGTCTATACAGGGGAAGATAGATGTCACCAGGGCCTATACAGGGGAAGATAGATGTCACCAGGGTCTATACAGGGGAAGGAAGATGTCACCAGGGTCTATACAGGGGAAGGAAGATGTCACCAGGGTCTATACAGGGGAAGATAGATGTCACCAGGGTCTATACAGAGGAAGGAAGATGTCACCAGGGTCTATACAGAGGAAGGTAGATGTCACCAGGGTCTATACAGGGGAAGGAAGATGTCACCAGGGTCTATACAGGGGAAGATAGATGTCACCAGGGTCTATACTGGGGAAGATATATGTCACCAGGGTCTATACAGGGGAAGATAGATGTCACCAGGGTCTATACAGGGGAAGATAGATGTCACCAGGACCTATACAGAGGAAGATATATGTCACCAGGGTCTATACAGGGGAAGATAGATGTCACCAGGGCCTATACAGGGGAAGGTAGATATCACCAGGGTCTATACAGGTAGAAGTCACTAGGGCCTATACAGGGGAAGATAGATGTCACCAGGGCCTATACAAGGGAAAGGTAGATGTCACCAGGGCCTATACAGGGGAAGGTAGATGTCACCAGGGGCTATGCAGGGGAAGGTAGATGTCACCAGGGCCTATACAGGGGAAGGTAGATGTCACCAGGGCCTATACAGGGGAAGGTAGATGTCACCAGAACCTATACAGGGGAAGATAGATTTCACCAGGGTCTATATAGGGGAAGGAAGATGTCACCAGGGTCTATACAGGGGAAGGAAGATGTCACCAGGGTCTATACAGGGGAAGGTAGATGTCACCAGGGCCTATACAGGGGAAGGAAGATGTCACCAGGGTCTATACAGGGGAAGGTAGATGTCACCAGGGTCTATACAGGGGAAGGAAGATGTCACCAGGGTCTATACAGGGGAAGGTAGATGTCACCAGGGTCTATACAGGGGAAGGTAGATGTCACCAGGGTCTATACAGGGGAAGATAGATGTCACCAGGGCCTATACAGGGGAAGGTAGATGTCACCAGGGTCTATACAGGGGAAGGTAGATGTCACCAGGGTCTATACAGGGGAAGATAGATGTCACCAGGACCTATACAGGGAAGATAGATGTCACCAGGACCTATACAGGGGAAGGTAGATGTCACCAGGGCCTATACAGGGGAAGGTAGATGTCACCAGGACCTATACAGGGGAAGTTAGATGTCACCAGGACCTATACAGGGGAAGGTAGATGTCACCAGGGTCTATACAGGGGAAGGTAGATGTCACCAGGGCCTATACAGGGGAAGGTAGATGTCACCAGGGCCTATACAGGGGAAGGTAGATGTCACCAGGGTCTATACAGGGGAAGATAGATGTCACCAGGGTCTATACAGGGGAAGATAGATGTCACCAGGGCCTATACAGGGGAAGATAGATGTCACCAGGGTCTATACAGGGGAAGGAAGATGTCACCAGGGTCTATACAGGGGAAGGAAGATGTCACTAGAACCTATACAGGGGAAGGAAGATGTCACCAGGGCCTATACAGGGGAAGGTAGATGGCACCAGGGGCTATGCAGGGGAAGGTAGATGTCACCAGGGCCTATACAGGGGAAGGTAGATGTCACCAGGGCCTATACAGGGGAAGGTAGATGTCACCAGAACCTATACAGGGGAAGATAGATTTCACCAGGGTCTATATAGGGGAAGGAAGATGTCACCAGGGTCTATACAGGGGAAGGAAGATGTCACCAGGGCCTATACAGGGGAAGGTAGATGTCACCAGGGTCTATACAGGGGAAGGAAGATGTCACCAGGGTCTATACAGGGGAAGGTAGATGTCACCAGGGTCTATACAGGGGAAGGTAGATGTCACCAGGGTCTATACACGGGAAGGTAGATGTCACCAGGGTCTATACAGGGGAAGATAGATGTCACCAGGGCCTATACAGGGGAAGGTAGATGTCACCAGGGTCTATACAGGGGAAGGTAGATGTCACCAGGGTCTATACAGGGGAAGATAGATGTCACCAGGGTCTATACAGGGGAAGATAGATGTCACCAGGGTCTATACAGGGGAAGGTAGATGTCACCAGGGCCTATACAGGGGAAGGTAGATGTCACCAGGACCTATACAGGGAAGATAGATGTCACCAGGACCTATACAGGGGAAGATAGATGTCACCAGGACCTATACAGGGGAAGGTAGATGTCACCAGGGCCTATACAGGGGAAGGTAGATGTCACCAGGACCTATACAGGGGAAGTTAGATGTCACCAGGACCCATGCAGGGGAAGGTAGATGTCACCAGGGTCTATACAGGGGAAGGTAGATGTCACCAGGGCCTATACAGGGGAAGGTAGATGTCACCAGGGCCTATACAGGGGAAGGTAGATGTCACCAGGGTCTATACAGGGGAAGATAGATGTCACCAGGGTCTATACAGGGGAAGATAGATGTCACCAGGGCCTATACAGGGGAAGATAGATGTCACCAGGGTCTATACAGGGGAAGGAAGATGTCACCAGGGTCTATACAGGGGAAGGAAGATGTCACCAGAACCTATACAGGGGAAGGAAGATGTCACCAGGGTCTATACAGGGAAGATAGATGTCACCAGGGTCTATACAAGGGAAGATAGATGTCACCAGGGTCTATACAGGGGAAGATAGATGTCACCAGGGTCTATACAGGGGAAGGAAGATGTTACCAGGGTCTATACAGGGGAAGGAAGATGTCACCAGGGTCTATACAGGGGAAGGAAGATGTCACCAGGGCCTATACAGGGGAAGATAGATGTCACCAGGGTCTATACAGGGGAAGGAAGATGTCACCAGGGTCTATACAGGGGAAGATAGATGTCACCAGGGCCTATACAGGGGAAGATAGATGTCACCAGGGTCTATACAGGGGAAGATAGATGTCACCAGGGTCTATACAGGGGAAGATAGATGTCACCATGGTCTATACAGGGGAAGGAAGATGTCACCAGGGTCTATACAGGGAAAGATAGATGTTACCAGGGTCTATACAGGGGAAGATAGATGTCACCAGGGCCTATACAGGGGAAGATAGATGTCACCAGGGTCTATACAGGGGAAGATAGATGTTACCAGGGTCTATACAGGGGAAGATAGATGTCACCAGGGTCTATACAGGGGAAGATAGATGTCACCAGGGTGTATACAGGGGAAGATAGATGTTACCAGGGTCTATACAGGGGAAGATAGATGTTACCCAGGTCTATACAGTGGGGACCTGTTCTTTTCATTATTACAGATACATAATGTAGATTATCGATACATTGGTAATATTGGTTCTATCAGACAAATGATTATTACAGAGAATGATCCCATGTTTCCATCTGACACAATAGGATACAATGCCCTGTCAGACTCTCAGCTTTGTGCTCGTACTCAGGTGGCTTCAGCATTTATTTCCCATGGCGAGACTATTTCCATAAAACGTTACAGCATTCTCATCTCCTGATGGCTGAAAACGAGAAATAAACATTAATGGGAAGATTTACAATGTATAGTCCTGAGAAGAATCCCACAAGGACACAGCTAGTTTGTCTGTAGCCTGGCACATAGATAAGCCACAGGTCTTATCTCTGCTCTGTGCATTCTCTACGGGCTCCAGTACACAACGCGTTTCATTGATGTAACTGAAGTCAATGCTGGAGTTTTGCAATTTATATAAAATCTGTCTGGGTATTGTTCCAGGAAAAGCCAGTCCCATTATATCCTCCCTGAGTCTTATGATGGAAGGTGGTAAGAAGCTTAAAGGACAACTGCAGCGCAATATACACTTATCCCCTATCTACAAGATAGGGGATAAGTGTTTGATCGCAGGGGGTCCGACCGCTGGGACCCCCCTCGATCTCCCTAACGGGGCGCCGCCATTAGCGCTCATGGTGACGTAGCATCGACCCCGTACAGTTCTATGGGGGAGATGGGGAGGCACGAACGCTGCCTCCCCGCCTCTCCCATAGAGATGTATGGAGGAGGCGTGCCGGCTGCAATGTCATGCTGCGGCTGGCACGCCCCCTGCACGGACAGCCGCGGCCCTGTACAGGAGATCACAGGGGGTCCCAGCAGTCGGACCCCCCGCGATCAAACACTTATCCCCTACCCTGTGGATAGGGGATAAGTGTTAACCCCTTAAGGACTCAGCCCATTTGGACTTATTTTTGGACTTATTTTCACGCTTTCTTTTTTTCCTCCTCCCCTTCAAAAAATCATAACTCTTTTATATTTTCATCCATAGACTAGTATGAGGGCTTGTTTTTTGCGTGACCAGTTGTCCGTTGTAATGCCATCACTCACTTTACCAAAAAATGTATGGCGCAACCATAAAAATAGTATTTGTGTGGGGAAATTAAAAAGAAAACCGCAATTTTGCTAATTTTGGAAGGTTTCGTTTTCACGCCGTACAATTTATGGTAAAAATGATGTGTGTTTTTTATTCTCTGGGTCAATACGATAAAAATGATGCCCATGATTATATACTTTCTATTACTGTTGCGCTTAAAAAAAATCGCTAACTTTTTAACCAAATTAGTACGTTTAAAATCCCCCTATTTTGAAGGCCTATAACTTTTTCATTTTTCCGTATAAGCGGTGGTATGAGGGCTCATTTTTTGCGCCGTGATCTGTACTTTTTATTAATACCATTTTTGCTAATACAAAACTTTTATTACATTTTTTATTAATTTTTTGGGGAATAAAATGTTATAAAAAAGCAGCTATTTTGGACTTTTTTTTTTTTTTACGTTCACCCCGTTCTCCGTACGGGATCATTTACATTTTATTTTTTATTTTTTTCAAATTCAAAAGGATTTTATTAGCATAAGAATAACAGATATACAGTAAACATATCAACTGCATTCGAGCCTGTCGGTCTTGGGAGGCCAAAAGTACAAGGGGCTGTGAATTAAACTAATGTGCAAATGCATTGGATAAGCAAGTGCATCAAGGCAAGTAACAAAACATAGTAATCAAATACTAAGAACTAAAAACTAAACATAGAGCAATTAGATCCGGTTAGGAGAGCCACAAGATAAAGAGGGCATATGTAAGAAAGATTTGTTAAATGCACCATTCGTAAGTAGCAAAAATGCAGCGAAAAAAGAAAACTATATTAGGGAAAAGAATAAACAGCAAACGCACATACCCACGAATACAAAAGGGAAAAGGGAATAAGGGAGAGGGACAGAAATAGTATGGAAAAACAGGACAGGTAAAAGAAAAGGGCAAGAAAGCCCACAGACAGAGACTGCAAGCCTGAGTACTAAGCGGGAACGGGGATACAAGGGCCACTGAGCAAGAACCCACTGCGGAGGCCCAGAGCCTGTGGGCAACGTTGTGCAAAAGAGCAAGGTAATGGATCAGGCCTATTCTACGACATTGAACTATACCGTCCGGAGGAACAAAATTCCCCCCAAGGGAGCCATGTGGCACCTATTCTCACAACATCTTCCGGGAGGACAGCTAATAGTTCCTCCATACAGCGTGTTTGCGCCACTTCAGCCATCCATTCTTCAATGGTAGGAGGGTCAGGGGACTTCCATTTCCTAGGGATAATTGATTTAGCGGCCTGTAAGAAGTGTTTCATCAAAGATCGTTTATACATTGCTTGCGCCATGGGGAACATAAAGAGTAGTGTAGCTTCCAGGGTGCGAGGCACCCGTGTACCTGTGACCTCCTCGACCACCCGGAGAACCGTTTCCCAGAATCTTTTCAGTATTGGACACGCCCACCAAATATGGGTCATCGTGCCCTCGGCAGTACCACCTCTCCAACATACACTAGGCACAGAGGGGTACCAACGATGCAACACCGACGGCACTCGGTACCACCTAGATAAGACTTTGTAGCAGGTTTCCTGGGATTTAGTGGCAATAACCGCTTTATGTGTCAGGTGGAAGCATCTCGCCCATTCTTCATCAAAAAACGATTTGCCTAATTCAGCTTCCCAAGCTCGACAATAAGCCGGAAGGGAGCGTGTTCTGGGAGTCAGTAAAAGGTCATACATCAAAGAGATGGCATGCCGGGGGCAAGAGTAGGCAAGGCAGAGACGTTCAAAGGGTGACATCGGGCGGTGCACCCTGGCCTGAGGAGGGAGTGAGAAAAAGAAGTGGCGCAGTTGCAGCTAAGCGAACGGGGCACGCCTAGATGGGGGGCCGTCAGCTAGCAGTTCCTCCAGAGTTTTAAGTCTCCCATCCTTCACTATTTGCCAAAACCTAAGAGGGTTAGTCAAAGTGGTCCCAAAAAAGTCATCCCCCCCCCCCCCCCCCGACGGAACCCCTGGCGGAAAGGACATGTTACCCGTCAACGGAAGAAGTGGGCCTAATCTATCTACCAGGCACTCCTCACCACCTATCGCGTGCAAGGAAGCTAGGGTGTGGCGTGTAGAAAACGAGGATGGGAACATGTCTTGTCGGGAGGGGGACCACGTCCACGGTAAGGAAGCTAAAGTTCTCGGGGAAAGATCCTGGGCCAAACCAACCCATAATTTAGTCTCCAAGTTATGCGACCAGTCCAGGACAAGAGCATGTACACATGCAAGATAATACAAGCGACAATCAGGCAGTCCAGCTCCTCCCGACAACTTAGGTCTGGAGAGAAGGGTGCGATTCAGACGAGGACGTGTCGAGGACCAGACGAATAAGCCGAAACATTTGCGCACCGAGCGCCAGAAAGAAGTAGGTATATGGATGGGTAAGGTCTGTAGGAGATATAACAAGCGGGGCATAATTGTCATTTTCAAGATGTTCATCCGACCAAACCAAGAAAATTCCCTCCTATTCCAAGCAGTTTAATCAGAATGTAAATGGGCTAGTAGAGGAGAGAAGTTGAGGGAAAACAATTGAGAAAGGTCGGATGAAATCCTAGTTCCCAGATACAAAATCCCCCCAGATGGCCAGGTAAAGGGAAATGTGGAGCGAAGGGAAGCCTCTACATGCCCGGTAATGAAACGTTCAAGGCCTCTGATTTAGAGAAATTGATTTTAAAATTCGACCATGAGCCAAACTTAGTGAGCTTGCGCATAAGATTAGGTAAGGACACCATGGGGTCCGTGAAGTAGACTAGAAGATCGTCGGCGAATGCCGAGCACTTGTACTCATGGTTACCCACCACCACACCGTGAATGATGGGGTCTGACCGAATAGAGGCCAAGAGATGCTCCATCACCAAGACATAGAGAAGCAGGGATAAGGGGCAGCCCTGTCGTGTGCCATTCTTAATATGGAAGGAGGAGGACATGGCGCCATTAATTTTGAGTTGGGCAGCTGGGGAGCGGTAGAGGGCCATAATCTTAGCAGTAAAAACAGGGCCTAATCCAATATGTCGCAGGGTCTGTGCCAGGGAGGACCAGGAGACACGATCAAATGCCTTTTCGGCATCCAAAGAAAGAATCATGAGAGGCAATTTGGAAGACTTGGCGTGATGGATAATATCCAGAGTCTTGATAGTATTGTCCCTGGTTTCCCTCCCCGGCACAAACCCCACCTGATCTAAATGGACCAACCCGGGGAGTATGGAATTCAAACGAATGGCTAACAGCTTCGAATAAATCTTGAGGTCTACATTTAAGAGGGAGATGGGCCGATAGCTACCACAGGCCTGAGGATCCTTCCCAGGCTTTGGAAGCACCACAGTGTGGGTGGGCAAGGGTGGAGGAGTCAGGAATGGGCATCGATGGGGAAACTGAATTAAAGGCCCTGAGCATGAGGGGAGATAAACTAGCAGAAAGGGTTTTATAGAATTTAGTCGTATAAACGTCCGGACCAGGGCTCTTCCCGCCCGGGAGGCCCCGAATAACATGATCCAGTTCCTCCGGGGAGAAAGGAGCCTCAAGCCCTTCCAAATCCTCCAAAGGCAAAGAGGGGAATGGGGGGGGGGGGGGCAGGAGTGGGCGGGGGGCGGTGGGGGGGGGGGGGGGGGAGATTATAGAGATCATAAAAAAAGGACCTAAAAGTGGAGGCAATATCTTCTGTGGAGTGGGCTACATGGCCAGAGGGGGTGTGAATGCAGGGGATATGTGACTGTGCTATCTTGGAGCGCAGCGCCCTAGCCAGCATGCGGCAACTCTTGTTCCCATATTCATAAAACCTGCTATGACCCATCTGAAGCCAGCGTCCCCAAGACTCCTCCAAAAGCTTTTTCACCTCAAGCCTGGTGAGCTGCAGGTCCCGAAGTGCAGGCTGGGAAAGCGAGCGCTTATGCAAAACTTCAAGGGAGGAAGCTGCAGAAAGAGCCCTACGTAGATCCTGAGCCCTACCCTGTTTGAGGCGAGACCCGTGCTTAATAAGGACCCCCCGGAGGACACACTTAAGAGCCTTCCATTGTATAAATGGGTTGGTAGAGTCCTCCTCGGGGTCTCTTATGAAACCGGCAACTGTGGTCGACAGATCAGCCAAACAAGTCGGGTCTAATAATAGGGATTCGTTCAATCTCCACGACCAGGCCGACTTAGTCAGAAAAGGAAGATGGAGAGAGCAATAGACAGGGGCGTGGTTGGACCATAAAATGTTGCCAATTGAAGAAGAGGCCACCCAAGGAAAAGCAGCATGTTGGACTAGCACATAATCTAGTCGACAGTAGGATCCGTGCAGGGAAGAGAAAAAACTATAATCTCTGTCCAGAGGATGCTGCAAACGCCATATTTCACCCAGCTGTAGTGGAGCCAAGGCCCGTTTCACACGTTTAATGGCCGCATATGACAGACTAGAACGACCCGTGGAATTATCCAGAGTGGGGTCGAGAGTTAAATTCAAATCCCCGCACAGAACAACCGTCCCCCGAACCAGGGGCAGTGCGATATCTATCAAGTTAACCAGAAACTCCACTTGGCCCTGGTTAGGAGCATAAGCATTGATAACTGTAAAGGGCCTACCATTTAACGATAAGGACAAGATAATGTACCTAGCGTGCGTGTCAAATGTAACATCTAGAACCTGGTGGGCCAGGGATTTGTGTATTGCTATGGCTACCCCTTTAGCTCGCGCTACTGGATTGTTGGCACAGAACCAAATCGGGTAATGTCTATTGTTAGTAAGCGCCGGCGCATGTCCCGTCTTAAAATGGGTTTCCTGAAAGCAAGCAATTTGTATCTTACGTTCATGAAGATGATGAAGAATCTGGGTCCTCTTTGCTGGCGTGTTTAGCCCCTTCACATTGAACGATGCCACATTAAGGGTCGCCATGAGGAGAGGGTGCCTGCACACCCGATCGCCACCCACCGCAGGCTACAAGCTCCGAGAGCAGGCTATGCAACAGCAACCAAAGAAAGAAAGAAGAAGAAGTCAGGAAAGAAAGAAAACACCGACAAGACAAGAGAGACAAAAACAAACACTCACTTAGGGAAGAAGAGAGAGTAGCAGCAGTGAAACTGCCGCAGCACCAACTAAGCAAGAAGTGGTACAGGACTGAGGAAGATCATAGACCGAGAAGAAAAACCCCCAGAGAGACCTTCAACCTACGGGTGGAAAGTGGTCAGCAGAGAAGCAAGAGGGAGAGCCCGAGCCCAGCACGCCCAAAAGGAAGCTCAGTAGATAAGGGAAATATGGAGACAACACCAGCATATATAAAAGAAGCAGGGTTGGAAGATCCAAGGAAGCAAGGAGGAAAGGAAATAACAGGACCTAGACTCAAAGGAAATGTGAAGATAAACAGGAGAAAAATGGCGACAGTCAGCTCACATATCGATCTGCAGAGAGAAGAGAGAAAAGACAGTGAAGGGAACCAAGTCAAAATCACAGTAACAATCAAGCAATTAATTCAGCCATCAGGAGCCCGGTCGGCTCTGGAGGAGGCGGGAACTGAGTCCCCACGGGCGACCCATCTCTGCCAGCGGCGACCCCGGGAGGGGGCATCCGAGCAGGCCTGCTTAGGGGACTGCCGAGGAGACCGAGGCATTTGCCTCTTGGGTGCAGAAAGTGTCAGTGTGGGCCAGTCCGGAAGAGGGAGAGGAGGGATGTCCAAGCTCTTCAGGAATCCAGGCAGGTCGCTCGGTGAGCGTAAAGTGTGCATCCTGCCCTCCTTTCGAACTAAGAGGGCAAAGGGATACCCCCAACGGTAAGGGAGGTCCTTTCCTCTAAGGACCTCCAGGAGAGGCTTCAGTGCTGCACGTTGGGCCAACATGTGGCGAGAGAGGTCAGGGAACAATTGGATTTCAACGTCTTTGTACAAGATGCGTCGCCGTAACCTGGCAAAACGGAGAATGTCCTCTTTGATGGCGTAAAAATGCAATTTACATTTTATTTTAATAGTACGGATATTTACGCACGCTGCCATACCAAATATGTATATAAAATAATTTTTTTTACACTTTTGGGGGGTAAAATAGGGAAAATGGGACAATTTACGTTTTTATTGGGGGAGGGGGTTTTTCACCTTTTTTTTACTTTCTTTTTTTACTTTTATTTTTACACTCTTATAGTCCCCATAGGAGACTATTTATAGCAACCATTTGATTTCTAATCCTGTTCAGTGGTATGTATAGGACACAGCACTGATCAGTGTTATCGATCATCTTCTGCTCTGGTCTGCGGGAAGGCAGATCAGAGCAGAAGACCCCCGGAAGACAGCGGAGCCAGGTGAGGGGACCACCGTCTGCCGTGCAGGATGATCGGATTGCTGCGGCAACGCAGCGGGCGATCCGATCATCCTGTTAAGTGACCGCGATGCTGCAGATGCCGTGATCTGTATTGATCACGGCATCTGAGGGGTTAATGGCGGAAATCCGCGGGATCGCGGGTGTCAGCCATTACCGGCGGGTCCCTGGCTGCGATCCACAGCCAGGACCAGCCGCGCTTGATGCCGGCATCGCTCCGATGCCCGCGGTTATGCTCAGGATGTAAATGTACTCCCTGGTGCGTTAAGTACCACATCACCAGGACGTGCATTTATGTCCTGCGTCGTTAAGGGGTTAATCACGCTACAGATGTCCTTTAAACCCTAGAGTTACAGAGAATTATTATGTATATACAGTGTTCAGTGAAAGAATTGGATAATTTTACTTAGCTGAAGTGGAAACCAGATATACAGTGTCTGGAGGACTGGAGTGTCTGGAGGACCCAGCAAATCCATGTGTTACACAGACAGCGCATTGTTTTCGATGAGAACCATGTAATGCTTCATTTCTCCTATAGTGGTCACCGCATGGAAATTTATTACTAGGTTCTCCCGCAGATCAGAGACCTCCTGCTGATCATCGTGGTCCCGACAGCTGCCTGTGAGACCTTTCTATAAAAAAAAAAAAAAAAGTGCCCAAAGCAGAGAACCCTCCGGACACATGCCCACTAGAGGCAGCACAAGCTCATTTGGTGGCTAAAATTATCATTTTAGATTCCGCCACCACTGCCAACCTCAACCCCTCTTATTTATGTACATAAAAAATGGTGAACATTCACAGTACTCAAATTGTGTCCCTCTGCAACCAAAATGGTGCCCGAGGCAATCACATACCCTGCTTACCCCTCATGCCATGTCTAATACATACACTATGGGCTGATGCATCAAAAGCGGAAAAGTGCGGTACTGTAGCTTTCCATGGCCACCACTTGGATTTCACCCTTCTTTTCTCAAAGGAAACATAAAAGCAGTGACCTAAAACTTTTCATGGTTGTCTACTCTACTTTTCCTTAGCTCCAGTTTTCATACAGTATGTAGCTACAAGGTTTCGGGAAGCGCATTTATCATCCAAGGAAAGCTGGGTGAGATGTAATGAATCTAAAAATTGTTGAATCCCCAGCAATCATTATCGGCTGACAACTTAGATAAAGCCTATTATTAAGCCTGGATTTTTATGGAATGAAAGGTAGGTTAGTAGTAGGGTCTTCAATTTCCTTCCTGGCCAGCACAGATTTTCAGTGTGGCTCAAATCAGCACAGGTGCTGAAGACAGCTGGTCACTGGACTTTAGAACAAGATGTAAGTCAGTCTGCAGGCTGAGGCTGTGAGGAACCTAAACCTCTAATGAGATGGAGTTCTGGGGATTGCAGGCTCAAAAAGAGACATTTTGATGTGTGAAAGCATCTACTTTGTTGGTTTGCTAGTAGTAAGCCACTCGTGTAGATAGGTAAGATTGTATTGTATATTGTTTGGAAAAGCAGAAATTTATTTAGTATTTTGTGTTTTCTAGTCCTGTTCAAATGTTATTTCTGTGTTCCTGTCCCTGTCTGCTATTTGTTACTACTTGGAGATATGATATGAAACGGAAGCAGAGATACAAGGCGCAGCAATGTGCCGTTACCTATGGCAACAAAAAAATAGCGGAAAGAAAATAGCAATTCTGCTCCCCTTGTAGTGTTACACTGTGAGTACAACACCATGTAGCACTTTCCGCCAAGGCAGTAGGCAAATATCCACGTGTGGGGACCTAGGAGTGCTGCCGGCACCACTCAGTCCTGGGGAGAATCCTGGACGGTTCGGGCAATAGAAAGCAAGATGCCGCAAGCTGCGGTTTCAAAATCGGTGTGCCCAGCGCTCGTCCTCGGTCACTTGGTAATCCCTCTTAGTCACAGAGGGAAAGAGTCCAGAAGGTATTTGAAAAAACACTTCTTTTATTCCATTAAAACAGCAGAAACAAATAACGACAGGTCCCAAAGGATGACGCGTTTCGAGGGGCGGGACCCCCTCTTCGTCAGATCAGATCCACAGTGCTCTCTGCTGACACCTCTGTTCATATCAGGAACTGTCCAGAGCAGGAGAAAATCCCCATAGCAAACCTATCCTGCTCTGGACAGTTCCTGATATGGACAGAGGTGTCAGCAGAGAGCACTGTGGTCATGACAGAAAAGTAATCCAAAAAGAAAAGAATTTCCTCTGTAATATACAGCCGCTATAGTACTGGATTAAGAATTTTTAAGTAATTTACAAATCTGTTTAACTTTCTGGCACCAGTTGATAAAAAAAAAGATTTTTCCACTGGAGTACCCCTTTAAAGACTATACTTTTATTGTAAAAAAAATAATTTTTAAACAACAACAAAAATGTTTCCATGGTGTCAGAAAATCTTCATGTTCTTATGCAAATTCAAGATTATCAACCCTATTATCAATAACAACTCAACAGGAAATTAATAGAGAGTGTGAGAGTGATGACACCAAAGTTAGGACCCCTGAGACCTTGTAACTCTAACAAGTCACATGACACCGGAGAGGAAATATGGCTAATTAGGCCCCATTGGGACATTTCCACTTAGGGATGTACCCACTTTTGTTGCCAAGGTTTAAACATTAATGGCTGTGTGTTGAGTTATTTTGAGGGGACACAACATTAAAGGGGTACTCCAGCGAAGTATATATATATGAAAAAGCTCCAAAGAACAAGGAAATGTTCCCTGTAAACCATGCCTGATATGCATGGCTTCTGTGGCCCCTGTTACCTTCTCTGGCTGCTTGATATTCTTTGCAATCCTTCCCTTGCCTACATCTCCTAGCAATCATTGCAGCTCTGCTCTGCCAGTCAGCTCACTCTCTGAGAGCAGCACCCACCCTCTTGCTCTGAGCAGCAGAGAGAGAGAGGTTCAGTGTCTGATTGGCTAAGGCTACACAAACCTCTCAGTTCTCAGCACTAGAGAGAGCATGACTCATCAGTGCAGGGCAGAAACCACATGGTCCGTGTCTCTCAGGAGGGCGGGGGCAGCTTTCAGAGAGGGATTTGAACAGAGACAACGTGGATGGCTGGATGATGTCATTCCTTCACTCCCTGCGTGTAAGTGACAATTAAAAGAGGGGAAATTGCTCTACATAGCTCATGAATGACAGTTAGACAAATAAATAGGTTGATAATATGGAAAGGATGGGCTATGGGGTTCGTTTCCTGGAGTACACCTTTAAAAACTGTTATACGGGCTGTGTACACACTACTTTACATTGTAGCTGTAGAGTGGGGGCGCCCCGTTCTTTAGTTCACCTCTAGTCTAGATTCACCCCTGGCCGCAACTTATGGTAAATGGCGTAACATTGGGCATTGCTGAAGCCTCTTGCGTGCGCTCATCTGAAGGTTCACCTCACCTCACGTAATTCCCTACATCAAAATATTCCGAGCGCTAGGAGCAGGCGGCGGGGGGGTCTCGTGACGTCACTGCCATGCCCCCTCAATGCCAGTCTATGGGAGGGGGCGTGGCAGATGCCACGCCCCCTCCCATAGACTGGCATTGAGGGGGCATGGCATGACATCACGAGGGGGCGTGGCCATGGTGTCACGACCGCCGCTGCTGCCATCCAGCGTTCTAAATGTGCTGCACAGAGATTGTGGGGGTCTCCCGCGATCCGACATCTTATCCCCTATCCTTTGCATAGGGTATAAGATTGTCTAGGGGCGGAGTACCCCTTTAAATACAGACTGGGTGTTCTCCAAGCTTGTAATGTCTATAGTAGAGAGGTCGGCACTCGTAGTCGCGTGGTGCACGCAGATAATGTACTCCAACAGTATCCTTGGAAACCCTTAGTGTATTATTCACACGCGGAACAATTCACAACACCGCTGTAGACGCGTTTCGGTGTATTGCCTTTTTCAATCTGCTCTACACCATCTCATTTCAACCTTGCAGGAATTCTTTGAGTATATGAATTCTATACGGGAGGAATTACAATTTACGATGGTCAGTGATCAAATAAAAACGTGTCAGTTTTAATGGGGTACTTCAGTGGAAAACTTTTATATATATATATATAAACTGATGCCAGAAAGTTAAACAGATTTGTAAATTACTTCTATTTAAAAATCTTAACCCTTCCAGTACTTATCAGCTGCTGTATGCTCCAGAGGAAGTTATTTTTTTTTTGAATTTCCTTTCTGTCTGACCACAGTGCTCTCTGCTGACACCTCTGTCCATGTTAAAAACTGTCCAGAGTAGGAGCAAATCCCCATAGCAAACCTATCCTGCTCTGAACAGTTCCTAAAATGCACAGGGGTGTCAGCAGAGAGCACTGTGGTCAGAAATAAAGGAAATTCAAGCTGAAAAGAACTTCCTGTGGAGCATATAGCAGCTGATAAGTACTGGAAGGATTAAGATTTTTAAATAGAAGTAATTTACAAATCTGTTTAACATTCTAGCACCAGTTGATTTAAAAAAATAAAAATCCACCGGAGTGCCCCTTTAAGGGCTTGCTGGGACTTGCAGGCCACGCTGACTTGACAGTTGCTGACAGGGACTGACTATTAAAACAAAATGTTTTCCAGGGGAGTACACCTTTAACCTCTTAAGGACGCAGGGCTTACCTGTATGTCCTGCGCCCGCTCCTGCGATATAACGTGGGATGATACTGTGATCCTGCATCATTTCGGAGTGGTCCCGGCGGCTAATGGTAGCCGAGACCCGGGGCTAACACCGGACATCACCGATTGCGGTGATGACCGGTATTAACCGTTTAGATGAGGTGATCAAAATTGATCGCCATATCTAAAGTAGAAAAAAAGCATTCCCGGCTGCTCTGTCGGGCTGATCGGGATCACCGTGGTGTTCCGATCAGCTGGGATGCACGAGGAGGGTCCCTTACCTGCCTCCTGCGCGTCCGATCGGCGATTAATTGCTCCAAGCCTGAGATCCAGGCTGGAGCAAGTGACCGCCGAGAACACTGATCAATGCAATGCTATGGCGTAGCATTGATCAGTGTATGCAGTCAATGCATGTTATAGTCCCCTATGGAAGCTATAACACTGCAAAAAAACAAAAAAAAAGTGTAAAAAAAAGTTAATAAATGTGATTTAACCCTTTCCCTAATAATAGTTTGAATCACCCCCTTTTCCCATAAAAAAAACAAAAAACTATGTAAATAAAAATTAATATAAACATATGTGGTATCGCCGCGTGCGTAATTTCTGAACTATAAAAATATATCATTAATTAAACTGCACAGTCAATAGTGTACACGTAAAAAAATCACAAAGTCCAAAGTAGCGTATATTTGGTCACTATTTATACCATAAAAAAATTGAATAAAAAGCGATTAAAAAGTCTGATTAAAACAAAAAAAACTTTAGATCACGGAGCAAAAAATGAGCCCTCATACATCCCCGTATGCAGAAAATGTTTAAAGTTATAGGGGTCAGAAGATGACATTTTTAAACATTTTAATCGTATGGACCTACAGAATAAAGAGAAGGTGTCATTTTTACCGAAAAATTTACTGCATAGAAACGGAAGCCCCCAAAAGTTACAAAATTGTGTTTTTTCTTCAATTTTTTCACACAATGATTTTTTTGGTTTCTCTGTAGTTTTTTGGGTAAAATGACTGATGTCATTACAAAGTAGAATTGGTGCCGCAAAAAATAAGCCATCACATGGATTTTTAGGTGGAAAATTGAAAGGGTTATGATTTTTAAAAGGTAAGAAGGAAAAATCGGAAATGCAAAAACTAAAAATCGAAAATGATAAAAAATTACACTGATTTGTTAATTACTACTATTTAAAAATCTTAATCCTTCCAGTACTTATCAGCTGCTGTATGCTCCACAGGAAGTTGTGTAGTTCTTTCCAGTCTGACCACATTGCTCTCTGCTGACACCTCTGTCCATGTCGGGAACTGTCCAGAGCAGTATAGATTTGCTATGGGGGATTTGCTCCTACTCTGGACAGTTCCTGACACGGACAGAGGTGACAGCAGAGAGCACTGTGGTCAGACTGGAAAAGAACTACACAGGTGTCTGTGGAGCATACAGCAGCTGATAAGTACTGGAAGGATTAAGATGTTATAATAGAAGTCATTTACAAATCTGTATAACTTTCTGGCACCAGTTGATAAAAAAAAAATGGTTTTCCACCGGTGAACCCCTTTAATAACAGCGAGATTACCCACAGTAAGGGAGAATAGAACAGAGTCGCCACCATTACCATTTTTTAGGCAATTCCATCCCCTGACATATAAGGTTGATAACATAATTGGCACATATTGGATCAAACTTACCCCAATATTGAGATCTTTTCATATCCCCCATTAATTTGCAATAAACGGGAGGATGTGGGATCAGCAAGAATGGGAGCTCGTGACATCATAGCCCTATCCCTCATGATGTCACACCCCGCCCCCTCAATACAAGTCTATGGGAGGGGGCGTGACAGCCGTCACGCCCCCTCCCATAGACCTGCATTGAGGGGGCGGGGCGTGACATCATGAGGGGCGTGGCTATGACGTCATGAGCTCCCGGCACCTGCTCTAAGCATTCAGAACATTTTGTTCCAAACGCTGAGCAGCGGAGTACCCCTTTAACACTAAGGAGGAGATCTATTTGGTTGGATTATTTTGTGTCAGCTCCGTAGGTCCTCCGTTTGTTTCCTTTAGGTGTAACGGGTGGCGGTAGAGGGTGGGTCTTCTAATACCCTCCTACCTTCTCCCCTCCATGCTTCCAATAAGATAGATCAAGAAGACGTGTCTCCAACTATGATTAGTGGCGGATATAATCCAAAAAATAGGAAATACCATAGGGCGCTTCTCCTCCTAGGACATACATAGGCAGAAGTCCATGTGAAAGTAATCAGAGTGTCTTTATTTGCAGCTCAAGTTTCGATCTCGTGCTGAGCTCTTCGTCAGTCATAATACAACTATGGTCATTGGGCATTGTTTTTTTTAAACACAGAGCTCTCTTCTGACATCACAACCACAGTGCTCTCTGCTGACTACACGTTCGCGCAAATGGACGTATGCATACGTCCAAGCGATCTCCTGCTCTGCCGCGGGCAGTGCAGGAGATCGCGGGTGGGACTCAGCTGTCAATCACAGCCGGAGTCCCACCGCAGCTGCCGGGGCCGCGATCGCGCCGGTCCCGGCAGCATTAACCCCATAGATGCCGTGATCAGTTCTGATCACGGCATCTATGGTGTTTGCAGGGGGAGCGCTCTCCCCCTGCCCATCAACGGCGGCGCCGCGATAAAATAAGGGGGATCGGGGGTGTCCAAGACACCCTCGATCCCCCTTGAAGAGATAGGAGTGAGGTGGCAGGGTTGCCACCCCTCCTATCCCTGCTTTTGATCGGCCGAGCGACCGACCAATAGTAGACTGGGGGCGGGGGGGTTAAAGTTTGGTTCCTCCACTATGCCCACCCATCGGTGTCCGGGCACAGCGGGGGGAACCGTGTAGTAGTGGCGGTCGGCGGCAGCAGAGGCTGTGATCATGGCGGCGGTGGAGGTGAGTATGGCGCCGCGTGTCCGGGAGTCTGTTGCCTAGCAACATCTGCAGGGCGACAGTTTGGAGAGTGGTCTCTAAACTGTGGTCCTCCAGATGTTGCAAAACTACAACTCCCACCATGCCTTGACAGCTGTTTGCTGTGTTGGCATGCTGGGAGTTGTAGTTTTGCAAGATTTAGAGGGGTTCAGGCTAGAGATCACTGACAGTGGTCTCTAAACTGTAGCCCTCCAGATGTTACAAAACTACAACTCCTAGCATGCCCAGACAGCAGTTTGCTGTCTTAGCATGCTGAGATTTGTAGTTTTGCAACATCTGGAGGGCCACAGTTTAGAGACCACTGTCAGTGATCTCCATACTGAACCCCTCTAAATCTTGCAAAACTACAACTCCCAGCATTCAGGAACAGCAAATGGCTGTCTCGGCATGCTGGGAGTTGTACTTGCGTGCCTCCAGCTGTTGCATAACTACATCTCCCAGCATTCCCTTTGGCAATCAGTACATGCTGAGAGTTGTAGTTCTGCAACAGCTGGAGGCACACTGGTTGGGAAATACCGAGTTAGGTAATAGGTTCTATTACCTAACTCAGTATTTTCCAACCAGTGTGCCTCCAGCTGTTGCAAAACTACAACTCCCAGCATGCACGTTCTGTCAGTGCATGCTGGGAGTTGTAGTTTTGCCCCCCCCCCCCCCCTCCCATGTGGATGTACAGGTTACATTCACACTGGCGGCGGATTACAGCGAGTTCCCTGCTTCAAGTGTGAGCTGCAGCCACAGCTCAAACTCCTAGCGGGAGACTCAGTGTAATCCGCCGTCAGTGTGAATGTAACCTAAAAACACTACACTACACTAACATAAAATAAAGAGTAAAATAAAGAGTAAAATAAAGAGTAAAACACTATATATATACACACGTACACAGCGGTTCTGACATAAGTGCAAAACAATAAATACCCACATGTGACCCCATTTTGGAAACTACACCCCTCGCGGAATGTAATAAGGGGTACAGTGAGCATTTACGCCCCACAGGTGTCTGACAGATTTTTGAAACAGGGGTCTGTGAAAATGAAAAATAAAATTTTTAATTTGCACAGCCTACTGTTCCAAAGATCCATCAAATGATAGTGGGGTGTAAATTCTCCCTGCACCCCTTATTACCTTCCGTGAGGGGTGTAGTTTTAAAAATGGGGTCACATGTGGGGGGGGGTCCACTGTTCTGGCACCACGGGGGGCTTTGGAAATGCACATGGCCAAATTCTCTCTCCAAAAGCTCAATGATGCTCCTTCTCTTCTGAGCATTGTAGTTCGCCCCCAGTGCACTTCACGTCCACTTATGGTGTATTTCCATACTCAGAAGAGATGGGGTTACAAATTTTGGGGGGTATTTTCTGCTATTATCCCTTGTAAAAATTTAAAATTTGGGGGAAAACAAGCATTTTAGTGTAAAAAAAATATATATTTTTTTACATATGCAAAAGTCGTGAAACACCTGTGGGGTATTAAGGTTCACTTTACCCCTTGTTACGTTCCCCAAGGGGTCTAGTTTCCAAAATGGTATGCCATGTGGTTTTTTTTTCTGTCCTGGCACCATAGGGGCTTCCTAAATGCGGCATGCCCCCAGAGCAAAATTTGCTTCCAAAAAGCCAAATGTGACTCCTTCTCTTCTGAGACCTGTAGTGTGCCAGCACAGCATTTTTCATCCCCATATTGGGTGTTTTCTGAATCGGGAGAAATTGGGCTTCAAATTTTGGGGGATATTTTCTGCTATTACCTTTTTTTAAAATGTAAAATTTTTGCTAAACCAAGCATTTTTGGTAAATTTTTTTTTATTTTTTTACATATGCAAAAGTCGTGAAACACCTGTGGGGTATTAAGGTTCACTTTATCCCTTGTTACGTTCCTCAAGGGGTCTAGTTTCCAAAATGGTATGCCATGTGTTTTTTTTTTTTTTGCTGTCCTGGCACCATAGGGGCTTCCTAAATGCGACATGCCCCTCTCAATTTGCTCTCAAAAAGCCAAATATGACTCCTTCTCTTCTGAGCATTGTAGTTCGCCCGTAGTGCACTTCAGGTCAACTTATGGGGTACCTCCATACTCAGAAGAGATGGGGTTACAAATTTTGGGGGGTATTTTCTGCTATTAACCCTTGCAAAAATGTGAAATTTGGGGGGAAACACACATTTTAGTGAATTTATTTATTTATTTTTTTACATATGCAAAAGTCATGAAACACCTGTGGGGTATTAAGGCTCACTTAATTCCTTTTTACGTTCCTCAAGGGGTCTAGTTTCCAAAATGGTATGCCATGTGGGTTTTTTTTTCCTGTTCTGGCACCATAGGGGCTTCCTAAATGCAACTTGCCCCCCAAAAACCATTTCAGAAAAACGTACTCTCCAAAATCCCCTTGTCGCTCCTTCGCTTCTGAGCCCTCTACTGCGCCCGCCGAACAATTTACATAGACATATGAGGTATGTGCTTACTCGAGAGAAATTGGGCTACAAATTTAAGTATAAATTTTATCCTTATACCCCTTGTAAAAATTCAAAAATTGGGTCTACAAGAACATGCAAGTGTAAAAAATGAAGATTTTGAATTTTCTCCTTCACTTTGCTGCTTTTCCTGTGAAACACCTAAAGGGTTACAACACTTACTGAATGTCATTTTGAATACTTTGGGGGGTGTAGTTTTTATAATGGGGTCATTTATGGGGTATTTCTAATATGAAGACCCTTCAAATCCACTTCAAACCTGAACTGGTCCATGAAAAATAGCGAGTTTGAAAATTTTGTGAAAAATTGTAAAATTGCTGCTGAACTTTGAAGCCCTCTGGTGTCTTCCAAAAGTAAAAACTCATCAATTTTATGATGCAATTATAAAGTAGACATATTGTATATGTGAATAAAAAAAATGTATTTTGAATATCCATTTTCCTTACAAGCAGAGAGCTTCAAAGTTAGAAAAATGCAAAATTTTCAATTTTTTCATCAAATTTGAAAGGATGCAAGTTACCACAAAAATTTACCACTATGTTAAAGTAGAATATGTCACGAAAAAACAATCTCGGAATCAGATAAGTAAAAGCATTCCAGAGTTATTAATGTTTAAAGTGACAGTGGTCAGATGTGCAAAAATGGGCTGTGTCCTTAAGGGGTTAAGGGCTTGCTGGGACTTGGATTTGGACAATTTTAGTGCAGACCACTCTGACTTGACAATAGATGACAGTGACTGACTTGACTTGTGACTGACTAAGCGGTGACTGTAGTTACTTGTAGACTTGAAGGCTTGTGGCTGCAGGATGGACTTGAGGCTCCTATGGACTCCAGACAGACTCTAGGACTTGACTGCACTGCACCTCAGCAAAGACTAAAAGAGCTCAAAGAGAAAGAAGAGGCTCCACCTAGGTCACCCTTAGGTCACATGGTCACTAATACCTCACGAGGTTACACTCACATGAGAATTCACATGACAGCTGGTGATCACGTGTTAACATTTCTTAAAGCAATAACACTCTTATAGACATTACAGTATAACACATGGCAGAAAATATATACATGAGGGGACAGGTGTAAAGGGGGTCCAGGGGTCACTGTAAGGAGGCTGCTGGACAGGGCAGCAGGGGTACTGGGGTACAGCTCCCGTACTGGGCCACCACAAAAGTACATTAGAAAGATTTTTTTTATTTACTAATTTTTGCAATAGCAAAAATTTGTTCTAATGAGTGTGGCCATTTAATGTAATGTGATTTAACCCTTTCCTTAATAAAAGTTCAAATCACCCCCCTTTTCCCATAAAAAAAAACACCATTTAAATAAAAAATAAATATAAACATATGTGGTATTGCCACGTGCGTAAATGTCCGAACTATAAAAATATATCATTAATTAAACCGCATGGTCAATGGCGTACGCGCAAATAAATTCCAAAGTCCAAAATAACGTATTTTTGGTCGCTTTTTATATCATGAAAAAATGAATAAAAGCGATCAAAAAGTCCGATCAATACAAAAATGGTACCGATAAAAACTTCAGATCACGGCGCAAAAAATGAGTGAATTTTAAACGTATACATTTTCCTGCATGTAGTTATGATTTTTTCCAGAAGTACGACAAAATCAAACTTATATAAGTAGGGGATCATTTTAATTGTATGGACCTACAGAATAAAGAGAAGATGTCATTTTTACTGAAAAATTGGATAGGAGATAAGATGTCTTTGGCCGGAATACCCCTTTAATGATTGGTGATGGTCTAAATACCCAAACCCCGACTCCCCGAATCAAAACTCTTGACATATCTGCGTGAAACATCAAGAGTTTTAAAGGGACATGGACACCAACATTCTCTCAGGTTTTACGTTGCTAAATTGGAAGCAAAACAATAGGAAACAATAAAATAGGACACGTTTTGATCATTTTCATTTCCTCCGGTTAAAGCTTGAGATGACTTTTAAGAACCCACAAGACGTTCACTTGGTCCGGCCTCTTTAATAACTACAGCAATAGATACAGGATATACCGTATATATATATTTTTTTTTTTGTAACTTCATGGGTGCATTCATGTCTCATTGGCCCCATTCATTGAATTTTCTAAATAATGTGTAAATCTTGTGACTCGGGCACGGGAGGTGACGCACCAACTACGCTCCATGACATCAAAGACCATGAGCTTATCTAACACTACAGCTGAACTCCTCCTGAATCATCCTCCTAAGAAACACGTCAGCCAGCATGAGATGCTTGTTTATCACCAGAAAAGGATACACCACGGCGTGCGCGTCTGTCACGTACATTCGGATCTGTGTTACTTTCTTGTAAACCAGTAGAATCCAGGCAGATTTCTACACTTTTAGCCCAAAGGTGCCAAGAATGTTAGAATGACGAAAAGTACAGCCCTGCATTGGGATTGGGATCCCGAGGGACCCGCGGGACCAAATGAGGCTGCTGCAGGCAGGAGCGGGCGGTCAGGCGCTATGCTTGTGGATACCGCAAATTGTGCACACTCCCACACCGCATACCACGCCTCTGCAAAATGTGGTGCTGCCACTGATTTAAAGTGGTCACGGATCCAGCAGCCTAGTTCAGGATGTTCAGCACTACCCGGGGCCACTATGAATCAGTAAGCCGTGGAGGCACCCGGCACTGACTTTTTAACCCCTTCCTCAAATCTCCAATTCCCCCTCCCAACTCAGCTTTCAATATCTTTACCACAACTCAGCCCCTGAACCACAACTCTGAGGACAGAATATGAGGTTGGGATATGAGGTCGGGATATGAGGTCGGGATATGAGGTCGGGATATGAGGACGGGATATGAGGACGGGATATGAGAACGGGATATGAGAACGGGATATGAGA
Source organism: Hyla sarda (assembly GCF_029499605.1). Classification (NCBI taxonomy): domain Eukaryota; kingdom Metazoa; phylum Chordata; class Amphibia; order Anura; family Hylidae; genus Hyla; species Hyla sarda. The sequence goes on from NC_079200.1 coordinate 17,350,705, forward strand.
ACGGGATATGGGGACGGGATATGGGGACAGGATATGAGGATGGGATATGGGGATGGGATATAGGGCCGGGATGTGGGGTCAGGATATGAGGTCGGAATTTGAGGACGGAATATGAGTTCAGGATATGAGGACGGGATATGAGGTCGGGATATGAGAACGGGACATGGGGACGGGATATGGGGATGGGATATAGGGCCGGGATGCGGGGTCAGGATATGAGGTCAGGATATGAGGTCAGGATATGAGGATGGGATATGGTGTCGGGATATGAGGACGGGATATGAGGACAAAAGCTTCCTCCTTTGTTGCTTCCCCCCCCCCCCCCCACAAAGATAAGGTAGGGAAAAAAGGGCAGCGCCAGGTACTCAGCTAACATATATATATATATATATATATATATATATATACAGTACAGACCAAAAGTTTGGACACACCTTCTCATTCAGAGTTTTCTTTATTTTCATGACTATGATAATTGTAGATCCACACTGAAGGCATCAAAACTATGAATTATCACATGTGGAATTATATACATAACAAAAAAGTGTGAAAATCTGTCATATTCTAGGTTCTAGCCACCTTTTGCTTTGATTCCTGCTTTGCACACTCTTTCTCTTGATGAGCTTCAAGAGGTAGTCACCTGAAATGGTCTTCCAACAGTCTTGAAGGAGTTCCCAGAGATGCTTAGCACTTGTTGGCCCTTTTTTCCTTCACTCTGCGGTCCAGCTCACCCCAAACCATCTGGATTGGGTTCAGGTCCGGATGGAATAGCAGCCGCTGCAAGATGCTGTGGTAGCCATGCTGGGTCAGTATGCCTTCAATTTTGAATAAATCCCCAACAGTGTCACCAGCAAAGCACCCCCCCCCCCCCACACACACACCATCACACCTCCTCCTCCACACCAGAACACCTGTGAAGTGAGGACCATTTCAGGTGACTACCTCTTGAAGCTCAACAAGAGTGTGCAAAGCAGTAATCAAAGCAAAAGGAAGAACCTAGAATATGACAGATTTTCACACTTTTTTGTTATGTATATAATTCCACATGTGTTAATTCATAGTTTTGATGCCTTCAGTGTGAATCTACAATTTTCATAGTCATGAAAATAAAGAAAACTCTGAATGAGAAGGTGTCCAAACTTTTGGTATGTACTGTATATATATATATATATATATATATATATATATATATACACAGTATGTATATATCTCATTTGCTTCCCTATGTCCCTACCAAAATAAACCTAAATCCAAACATGTCTATGGGAGAGTCAGTGGAGTCTTGGTTCCGATGGCAGTACTAGTTCCCTTTAAATATTTCAGCTCAAGAACTAACACAAATCCTTGGTGGCTTGCTACCATTCACCTTCCAGGACCATCAAGTAATCACGTTACCTTATGAGGATCTAAGGAAATTGAGGGTAAAAAAGGAGTCATTGAAAACTCACATTGAAGACTCACACATTTCTTTATTTACCTTCTGTTAGTCACTACCTGCTATAACGTATGAAGAAGCTTTAAAATTCAGAGGTCCGTGAAGAGTAGAGAATGGATAATTTAGTTTTGAGAAGCTTTAGGGAGTTCTGATCTTGTCATATTGAAAAGCGGGAACTGTGACCGACACGACATTGTCCTGAATGGAGGGCGGCTCTGTCTCTCACGCAGCTTGTTTTGTGTAGATATTAGTGTTTTTAACCATAACCACAATTTCCTGTATGTCAGCAACAAAAACCTAAAAGATAAGGACAAAGCATGTGTGAAAAGGTATTGGGTAAAACAAGGTTATAGGTGTGTGTGCATGCATGGGTCACAATTCTAGATTCATACAAGTTGGCATTCGTATTACATTTATTTTTTGTAGCCTGTAATACGGCGCTAATACCGGACAAGAATGGACTTTACACACAACAGCACCAAGTCTATATTACAATTTAACATTCCAAACTACAAACTCTGGTATCATTTTTTAAAATTAAAAATGTATATATACACACACACACATATATATATATATATATAATTTGTGGTGTCCCGATACCGTATTGCATACCGTATCTTGTATACTGGTCCCCAAAGTCAGAGTTCCTACGTTCAGGTAGGGTTCCCCAGGTGGGACAGTGTTACGCCGAGCGCTCCGGGTCCCTGCTCCTCCCCGGAGCGCTCGCGGCGTTCTCCTCTCTGCAGCGCCCTGGTCAGACCAGCTGACCGGGAGCGCTGCACTGACACTGACGATGGGGATTCGCATAGAGGGACGCGCCCACTCGCGAATTGCATCCCAAGCCACTTACCTGTCCCGGTCCCCGGCTGTCACGTTCTGGCGCGCGTGGCTCCGCTCTCTAGGGCGCGCGCGCGCCAGCTCTCTAAGATTTAAAGGGCCAGTACACCAATGATTGGTGCCTGGCCCAATCAGTCTAATTAGCTTCCACCTGCTCCCTGTCCATATAACCTCACTTCCCCTTCCCAGCATTGCCGGATCTTGTTGCCTTGTGCCAGAGAAAGCGTTTTGTGTATGTCCCAAGCCTGTGTTCCAGACCTTCTGCTGTTGCCCCTGACTACGACCCTTGCTGCCTGCCCTGACCTTCTGCTACGTCCGACCTTGCTCTTGCCTTGTCCTTTTGTAACGCGCCTGTCTCAGCAGTCAGAGAGGTTGAGCTGTTACCGGTGGATACGACCTGGTTGCTATCGCCGCTGCAAGACCATCCCGCTTTGCGGCGGGCTCTGGTGAATACCAGTAGCAACTTAGAACCGGTCCACCGGTACGGTCCACGCCAATCCCTCACTGACACAGAGGATCCACCTCCAGCCTGACGAATCCTAACAGACAGCCCCTAGTCGCCTCCTCCTACTCTAATTATATGATGTGTATATGTATATAATTAATAATGTGTATATTTAATATAAGGTATATTAGTCTACTTACCTTGTTGGCGTCGCAGGACCTTCGGTCATGTGACTATGTTAATTCCTCTATGGTATGTTGGAGGACCTTTGGAGGTCCTTGGGTCACATGTTACCCATAACTCTGTGTAAAGGTGATTGGCAGTCGTATGGACCAGTGAGCTTAAGTCCAGCCCCTGCCTATATAAGGGAGCTGTAGCCAATTATCGGTCTCTTGGGTTGCTGCTCTCGTGGATGCCGGACTACCAGGACGGATCTGCGCAACTTTCAAAGACAAGCTAGGCGAAAAATCTGCCGGCCTCAACATAAAACGAAACCGTGCGTTAACATCTAAATCCCCGCTAAAGCTAGCGTGATTACTGGACCGAATCTAAACCCCTAAATCCAGTGGATCAGCGCAACAATTACCTTCTTAAGCTCAATAGACTCACGAGGTCCCAACCACTTGTCAAGCTCTAATATTCTTTGTTATATGGACTGTTCCTGTTCATTATTGCATAAAATCTTCAGTAAAAGTTCCGACAAGTTTCTGCAAATCTCTGGTTGTGGACAATCAATTATTTCCTACTTCCTATCGCTTTTGGGAAGGGTGGCGGTAGGACAAGCATACAGAGAATAGCCCTCACCCTGGTGTCACAAATAGAAAGGGTTAAGCAAGCACCCGTAGTAACCGCACAGCTACACTCCCTATACCCTACACCCCCAGGCTATCACACACATATACATGTTGTGGCGGCACCCAAAAAAAATCTCGACCAGCAATGTCGACTATGAATATAAAGTGTGCCAGAGGCAGAAACAGAAGTATGCAATATATATAGTATCCCTTAAGTGAGCACACCCCTCATATTTTTGTAAATATTATTATTATAATATTGTAAATCTATTCATGTGACAACGAAGAAATAAATGAGAAAACCTTTGGGGGTGAGTAAGCCCCGAAAGGCTTTCTCACTTATTTAACATGTCCTGGGACCCTTCGGGGATTTTGTTTTGTCAACACTGAAGAAATAACCTGTAACATAAGCTCTCCGGCCAGACATGCTGAGCGCTCTCTTGACATGTCCCCGCTGCCAGCGGGGCTGGGATTCACATCACGGGACGCGCCTGCATGCGAATCCCAGCCCGTCACTCACCTCACTGTTCCTTCCGTTCTCGCAGCCCGGCGAGCGTGCCCCGGTACACCTTAATTAGTGAAATCACCTATGTCCTCAGTTATAAGTTCCTGCTCCTCCCACACTTTCCTGCAGGATCTTTGTTACCCCAGTAGAGAAAGCATACCTGTTTGTTGTCTTGCCATGTTCCTGACCCTTAGCTCCGTGACCTGACCTTGCTCCTTTGCCACCTGTCTTTTGACCCCTGACTACGCACCTGTGCCGCCTGCCCTGACCTTCTACTATCCAGACTACGTCCTGCCTCATCCCTTCTGTACCTCGCATCACCTCGTGGTCGAGTCGTGTGTGTGTGGTCGAGTCGTGCCAGGGGTAGCGACCTGGGTGCCGCCTGCCGCAGCAAGACCATCCCGCTTTGCAGCGGGCTCTGGTGAAAACCAGCGGCACCTTAGACTCCGCTCCCTGGCAAGGCCCGCGTCATCTTCTACACAGGTCCAGCGGATCCACATCCACCAGTGTTCCTGTCTGCTGAAACATGAGTGTTACATGACCCTCTGCTACAATGTACAGTAGTGAGTGCACAGCCTGTATAACAGTGTTTAATGTTGTGTCCCCTCAAAGTAACTCAACACAAAGCCATTAATGTCTAAACCTTGGCAACAAAAGTGAGTACAGCCCTAAGGGGAAATGACCACATTGGGCGAAAAGTGACATTATTTTGTGTGGCCACCATTATTTTCCAGCACTGCCTTAAAGGGTAGCTCCCACCATCCCTTTTTTTTTCTGTCCCTGCCCATTGCCCATCTATCCCTAACCACCTCCCTGCCTTTACATTTTTTTTTACTATATTAAAAATGCTTTTTTTTTCTGCCTGGTAGTGTGCTCAGTACCAGGCAGACTTCCCCCAGCAGGCGTGACGTCACTGATGCCTGCTGGGGGGTCCCACTTCCGCCCTTAGTTCAACTATACAGGGTGCCTCCAGCTGTTTCACCACTACAACTCCCAGCTTGCCCTGACATCTATTGGCTGTCAGGGCATGCTGGGAGTTGTAGTGGGGAAACAACTGTAGGCACCCTGTGGTGAAAACAGTCTCAGCCGCAGCTGCCACACATCCAGCTCCCCCGGCTCCGCCACGCAACACCCACACCCTTCTCCCTCCGACCGCCCGAAAAAGACATTCCGCTCCCCCAAAGTATTATAAGACCTCAGATCAGACTTGCCCATCTGGAGGATCAGCGCAGCAATGAGTGCCTTCATCAGGCCTGATGAAGCCGCACCTGCGGTGAAACGCGTAGCATTGTTTTAATAAAGTCATCCTCCACCTTACCTGATGTGTCTGCTCCTGCTCAGCACCATTGAATCCCATCCCACCTTGAAGTCTTATCCTGCCAGTATACAAGAGGGAATATTATCACCATATATATTACCATCATACTGTTACTGAGACTAATATTACCAATAATACCAGTATACAAGGAGGAATATTATCACCATATTTATTACCACAATACTGTTACTGACCAAATCCTGTATACTGAGACCAATATTACCAATAATATCAGTATACAAGGAGGAATATTATCACCATACATATTACCACCATATTGTTACTGACCAAATCCTGTATACTGAGACAAATATTACTAATAATACCAGTATACAGGGAGGAATATTATCACCATACATACAGTATTACCATCATACTATTACTGACCATATCCTGTATACTGAGACCAACATTACCAATAATATCAGTATACAGGAATATCATCGCCATACATATTACAATCATACTGTTACTGACCAAATCTTGTATAGTAACTAATATTACCAATAATAGTACCAGTATACAACTGAAAATATTATCATCATACATATTACCATCATACTGTTACTGACCATATCCTGTATACTGAGACCAATAATACAAATAATAGTACTATACAAGGGACAAATAATACCGCCACACCAGGACCACTACCATTACCACAGTATAGTGACAGTATAATACTACCATGCTGGTTATGAGTAAAATCCACTATACACAGACCACCATTACCAATAATACCAGTATACAACGCCCAAATAATACCAGCACACCAGGAACACCCGTTACCATCACACAGAGGAATTATACTTTATAGAAAATCCAAACATAGGAACACACCCTAAATTAGTGTTTCTCAACCAGTGTGTCTCCAGCTGTGGCAAAACTATAACTCCCGGCATGCCCGGACAGCCGCAGGCTGTAGTTTTGCCACAGCTGGAGGCACACTGGTTGGAAAACAATGGTCTAAAGAGTAGTTAAAGCGTAGAAGTTTCTCCTATCTGCAGAACAGGTTATAAATAGTTAAAGGACATCTGTATTGCATGAATTTTACATATTCCTGTGCCCGGGCTGCAAAAATAAACAAAATAAACTTTAACTCACCTTCCTACGTTCCCCTGTTCCCCCGGTACCGGCCTCACGGTCCTCTTGCTGCTTCCTGGGGACGGTAACGTCACAGAGCCGTCAGCGTATCACCGGCCGCAGCGATGTTCTGTAATGTAAGGAGCCGGACAGAGCTCAGCCGGCCAAGGAGGGACATCGCTGCGGCCGGTGATACGCTGACGGCTCTGTGACGTTACCGTCCCCAGGAAGCAGCGGAGGACCGTGAGGCCAGTACCGGGGGAACGTAGGAAGGTGAGTTAAAGTTTATTTTGTTTATTTTTGCAGCCCAGGCACAAGAATATGTAAAATTCATGCAGTACAGATGTCCTTTAATTAAAGGGGTTATCCAGGGAAAAACTTTTATATATATATATATATATATATATATATATATATATATATATATATCTATATCAACTGGCTCCAGAAAGTTAAACAGATTTGTAAATTACTTCGATTAAAAAATCTTAATCCTTTCAGTATTTATGAGCTGCTGAAGTTGAGTTGTTCTTTTCTGTCTAAGTCCTCTCTGATGACACGTGTCTCGGGAACCGTCCAGTTTAGAAGCAAATCCCCATAGCAAACCTCTTCTACTCTGTGCAATTCCGGAGACAGACAGAGATGTCAGCAGAGAGCACTGTTGCCAGACAGAAAACAACTCAACTTCAGCAGCTGATAATTATTGAAAGGATTAAGATTTTTTTTATAGAAGTAATTTACAAATTTGTTTAACTTTCTGGAGCCAGTCTATATAAAGAAATAAGTTTTTTTTCCTGGAATACCCCTTTAAGTAGATATTGTACACCACTTATTGCTCCAATATTGTGGACTGGCTTTGATGTTCTTGTTTGGTGATACGAACTGAGGAGGATTAAGTTGTCCGCCTAGAGATATACGTCCTCAGGGTGTCTCATGAAGGTTCAGGCATGACCCTGTCAGTCTTCTATACAGTGACGATTCCAGGTCTAAACGTAGGTTGTCATCACATGAGAACCATTGACCTGCCCTTCTTTTTGCACTTATATCTAACGTACACCCATTCGGGCCTTTGACCTTTCTGCTGCCCAAAGCAGATGGAAATCTTCTAATAACCCCAATGACCCCTGCTGGTTTATTTGAGGATTCCTCAGACTAATCTGTCATTGTCCTCACACTGCCCACTCGGGGTGTGTCAACTTAACCCCTTAAGGACCCGGGCTTTTTCCGTTTTTTCATTTTCAATTTTTCCTCCTTAACTTTAAAAAATCATAACTCTTAAAAATGTTCACCTAAAATTCTCTATGATGGCTTATTTTTTGCGTCACTAATTCTACTTTGTAATGACATTAGTCATTTTACCCAAAAATCTACGGTGAAACGGGAAAAAAAAATCAATGTGCGACAAAATTGATGAAAAAACACTATTTTGTAAGTTTTGGGGGCTTCCGTTTTTACGCAGTACATTTTTTGGCAAAAATGATAACTTATCTTTATTCTGTAGGTCCATACGGTTAAAATGATCCCCTACTTATATAGGTTTGATTTTGTATTACTTCTGAAAAAAATCATGAATACATGCAGGAAAATGTATACGTTTAAAATGGTCATCTTCTGACCCCTATAACTTTTTTATTTTTCTGTGTTCCGGGCTCATTTTTTGCGCCGTCATCTGAAGTTTTTAGCGGTACCATTTTTGTTCTGATCAGACTTTTTGATCACTTTTTATTCACTTTTTTTGTGGTACAAAAGAGAGGCGGGTCCCGGCTTCACTATGACACCGGGCCCGCCGCGATATGATGCGGGGTCACCGTGTGACCCCGCGTTATATTGCAGGACCGGGACCCAGGACATACCCATACGTCCTGGGTCCTTAACCCCTTAACGACGCAGGATGTATATTTACGTCCTGCGCCGGCTCCCGCGATATGAAGCGGGATCGCGCCGCGATCCTGCATCATATTGCGTCGTCCCGGCGCTCATCAACGGCCGGGACCCGCGGCTAATACCACACATCGCCGATCGCGGTGATGTGCGGTATTAACCCTTTAGAAGCGGCGGTCAAAGCTGACCGCCGCTTCTAAAGTGAAAGTGAAAGTGACCCGGCTGCTCAGTCGGGCTGTTCGGGACCGCCGCGTTGAAAATGGGGCATCCCGAACAGCTGACCGGACACCGGGAGGGACCTTACCTGCCTCCTCGGTGTCCGATCGACGAATGACTGCTCCGTGCCTGAGATCCAGGCAGGAGCAGTCAAGCGCCGATAACACTGATCACAGGCGTGTTAATACACGCCTGTGATCTGTGTAAGAGATCAGTGTGCGCAGTGTTATAGGTCCCTATGGGATAACAATGATCAGTATAAGAGATCAGTGTGTGCAGTGTTATAGGTCCCTATGGGACCTATAACACTGCAAAAAAAATGTTAAAAAAAAGTGTTAATAAAGGTCATTTAACCCCTTCCCTAATAAAAGTTAGAATTTTTAGGTGGAAAATTGAAAGGGTTATGATTTTTAAAAGGTAAGGAGGAAAAAACGAAAGTGCAAAAACGGAAAAACCCTGAGTCCTTAAGGGGTTAAGAGGTTAAAGGGGGTACTCCGGTGAAAACCTTTTTTCTTTTAAATCAAATGGTGGCAGAAAGTTAAACATATTTGTAAATTACTTCTATAAAAAAATCTTAATCCTTCCTGTACTTATTAGCTGCTGAATACGAGGAAATTCTTTTCTTTTTGGAATGCTCTCTGATGACATCACGACCACAGTTCTCTCTGCTGACGTTATAATAATAATAATAATAATAATAATAATAATGCTTTATTTATTGTTGTCCTTAGTGGGATTTCAACCCAAGTCCCCAGCACTGCAAGGCAGCAGTGCTAACCACTGAGCCACCATGCTGCCCTTAGCATACATCTTCTATGCATGGTTGCTAAATTGGACAGAGAGGTCAGCAGAGAGCACTGTGTTTGTGATGTCATTAGTGTTCCAAAAAGAAAGGCATTTCCTCTGTAGCATTCAGCAGCTAATAAGTACTGGAAGGATTAAGATTTTTTAATAGAAGTAATTTACAAATATGCCAACGGCTGTCCGGGCATGCTGGGAGTTGTAGTTTTGCAACATCTGGAGGGCCGCAGTTTGAGACCACTGCACAAAGGAATGACACAAGAGGAAAGCCATGATTTACCTTTCAGGGACAGTGTGGATCCTTTGGAGAAGGCAGACAGGGTTTTGGCTGTCCGAGCATGCTTGGAGTTGAAGTTTTGCAACATCTGGAGGGCCACAGTTTGAGACCACTGCATAAAGGAATGACACAAGAGGAAAGCCTTGATTTACCTTTCAGTGACAGTGTGGATCCTTTGGAGAAGGCAGACAGGGTTTTGGCTGTCCGAGCATGCTGGGAGTTGAAGTTTTGCAACATCTGGAGGTTGAAGACCACAGGTCTAGTTCATGGAAGGGATCAAGGGTGTGTTTCAATGGGTGGGGTGGCTGATGTGTGGGAGGAGGGAAAGTGACCTCACACTTACAAACAAGGAATTATAGGACTTGTAGTTTGAGTGAATGAACTCAAACAGGAAATACCCAGTTCACAAAAAGAATGGCGGACCTTCAACATAGCCATTTAGCCCCAAGACAAGCACAGATCCTTCCTAAACATGTCCATTACTGTCTGGCAGGTAAGTACTAAAATCGCCATATAGTGGATAACCCCTTTAAGTAGTTAAATGCCACATCCTCATCCAGGGGATTCATGGGAAATGTAGGATGCATCACAGAATTGTGCATTTGTAAACTAAAATGGTGCCTATCCCATACTTGCCACATCAGCAAAAAGAGGTAAGCAAAAGGCATATACAATTATTCTCTAATAAAAGCCTATGTTGCACTATAGACGCACAAAAGTAGTTTTAAAACAGCTGGAGGCACCCTGGTTGGGAAACACTGGATTAAACATTTAAGTTTGCTGTATAAAATAATACATAGCAGAGAGATAAGGACGATGATTTCCTCGTTCCTCCTCTCTAGGTTTGCAGAGACTGAGGCTGCGTTCCTCGGACACACACCCTGTATTGCCCTCTTCTTCCTCAGGGGCCCCTTATCTGGTGAACGCAGGAGCTTACGTAACTTATTATCAAAAATAAAAACTTTCGCTTTCCTCCAAATATGTAACTTCCGAGTGTCAGGGGACTCGAGGTGCCAAACATGAGGTCATATTTTTTACTTTTATGCCTCTAAAAATATTTATTGTTAACAAAAAACAAAACAAAAAAAAACTGGCTAAACTTTTCCTGAGGGGAAATTTATAATTGGTGCGAAGACTAGAAAAACTTGTCACGAAAACAGGATTTTCTATCGTTGTTTAAACTTTGTTTGGTTTAAGGGACTGTCCCGTGTAAACTGCTCGGATACATTTGGGTTCAGGCAGGATCCACAGCGGATGACACTGCAGGTGACCAGGTTATTTTATGCCCCAAAATGACTGCAGCAGCGTTACCGTCAAGGGGGGTGTCAGCGTGAAGGTATATAAAAGGCGCTATTTGGGGGCTTCAAGTCATTTGTACAAATTTGCAAAGTGAAGTGCACCAAAGATTGATAGAAACATATACGGTCTTGGTAGATATGAGACAGATAGATATGAGATAGATAGATATGAGATAGATAGATAGATAGATAGATAGATATGAGATAGATAGATAGATATGAGATAGATAGATAGATAGATAGAAATACAGCAACAGGAGAATGCAGCAGCACACTGCCAGCACAAGGATATAGGTGAAACATGAACATGCAGTTAAAACATGGATAGCTATACACCATAGCTGTATAGCTCTCCATGTTTTATCTGCATGTTCATGTTTCACCTATATCCTTGTGCTGGCAGTGTGCTGCTGCATTCTCCTGTTGCTGTATATCTAGCCTAGTAGCGTGCACCTGTAGGCCAGGTCCATATAATAGTTTGGTATCAACTAAAGTGCTGGCTGACTTATTCTTTGTCTAGATAGATAGATAGATAGATAGATAGATAGATAGATAGATAGGAGATAGATAGATAGATAGATAGATAGATAGATAGATAGATAGATAGGAGATAGATATGAGATAGATAGATAGGAGATAGATATGAGATAGATAGATATGAGATAGATAGATAGATAGATAGATAGATAGATAGATAGATAGGAGATAGATAGATATGAGATAGATAGGAGATAGATATGAGATAGATAGATATGAGACAGATAGATATGAGATAGATAGATATGAGATAGATAGATAGATATGAGATAGATAGGAGATAGATAGATAGATAGATAGATAGATAGATAGGAGATAGATAGATAGATAGATAGATAGGAGATAGATAGATATGAGATACATAGATATGAGATAGATAGATATGAGATAGATAGATATGAGATAGATAGATAGATAGATATCAGATAGATAGATAGATAGATAGATAGATAGATATGAGATAGATAGATAGATAGATAGATATGAGATAGATAAGATATATTAGATAGATAGATAGATAGATAGATAGATATGAGATAGATAGATAGATAGATAGATATCAGATAGATAGATAGATAGATATGAGATAGATAGATAGATAGATATGAGATAGATAGATAGATAGATAGATATGAGATAGATAGATAGATAGATAGATATGAGATAGATAGATATGAGATAGATAGATAGATATTAGATAGAAAGATAGATAGATAGATAGATAGATAGGAGATAGATAGATAGGAGATAGATAGATAGGAGATAGATAGATAGATAGGAGATAGATAGATAGATAGATAGATAGATAGGAGATAGATATGAGATAGATAGATATGAGATAGATAGATATGAGATAGATAGATATGAGATAGATAGATGACTGTTGAGACCCAATTAGCTCCTAGCAGGCTATAACTACCCCTCCCCCTTTATACAATAATTAATTAAATAATAACTGACACAACAACAATTCAACTTTTTATGGGTGGGGATGGCCACAGCTTTATTTATAAAATTACTTATATAAATAACAATTTAACTGTAACAAAGACACCGATTGGCTTCTTGCCAACCCGAGAGGTGCTGCCACACCGTCCTGTGTGGAGGTCTACCCCGGGTTGACCCCGCTTTCACCGTCTTCTTACCGCCAAGCTGTGACTCACAATAAACAGAGATACAAAAAGGGAGGGAGGGAGGGCAAAACTCCGGGTCCTGGGCAGATTGAGGGGGGAAGGGAGGCACCACAGCTATAAATACCCAGGGGAGGGCCCCTGAAAGCCCGGGAAACTATTACACCCCTGATTGGTGCACTCCTTCCCCCCCACCCATGGGACATACCACTGTAGTTACCAACAAGTTTTTACAGATGGGGGAGGGGGCTAAAAACCTTGCCTGTATATTTCTTAACCCCTTAACTGCTCACCAGTCAGGGGGCAAGCTAGTTATGCACAGCTTGCCCCTCCAGACTGTTGAGACCCAATTAGCTCCTAGCAGGCTATAACTACCCCTCCCCCTTACTACAATAAATACTTAAATAATAACTGACACAACAACAATTTAACTTTTCCGTGGGTGGGGATCGGCCACAGCTTTATTTATAAAATTACTTATATAAATAACAATTTAACTGTAACAAAGACACCGATTGGCTTCTTGCCAACCCGAGAGGTGCTGCCACACTGTCCTGTGTGGAGGTCTACCCCGGGTTGACCCCGCTTTCACCGTCTTCTTACCGCCACGGAGGAGACCAGTTAGCCCTACACTGGGCTCCGACCCCCACCCAAGAGATACTGGATAGCCAACACCTGGGGCCACTTCAGCCCCCCGGACACACCCAACACTTTTCCTCTCCAGGAAATCCGCCCAACACGTTTCCTCTCTAGGAAATCCGCCCAACACGTTTCCTCTCCAGGAAAACCGAGGTACCTGCCGCCAGGACCTATTTCTTATATAAATTTGTATTCATTCATTTTATTTATTAATCTTTTTTTTTTTTTAATAACTCTTGTGCGAACACATCTCCCAGACTCACCCATACATCGAAGAGAGCCGCAGCACTCGCACCACCTAGCGGAAAACCACTCGCAAAACATAACACATATGGGAAACATCAAACTGGGCAAAAATAGCAATGCAACATGCAGATCGCCAGCGCCCCACGCGCTGCGCTACCCTCTCCGGAAACCAAGCCATCTCCGCCGGCCCCGATACAAAAGAGGGAGAATCTCAAACTCACAACACCCCATCCTATCAAAGAAAAGCAAAACCCAAAACAGACAAAAAACTCGAAACTGAATAATCGGGGGCGTGGAGCAAAAAAGAAAAAGGGGGGGGGGGCCCCACAGCCGCCCCGTCAAGCAATAGGACGACAACCCGAAAAAAAACAGTCATTCGCTGACCCCCATGCAGCACAAGCTGCGCTACCTGGATCGCCGAAGCAGTCTCGGACAAAAAAGGGGGCATTTAATTTTTATAATTTTTTTATTTTTTTTAATTTTTTTTTATTACTGTGTCGCAAATTGCACAAAATAGGCACCCAAAAAACAGACACCCCAGTCCCAGATGAGGAGAAAGGAAGTGCCCCATCCACATAGCCCCGAAAAAAGCCAGCGCAAACCTCGGGGAGCAAAACGACGCAAAAGCGACAACCAAAAATCCGACCCGCAGCTGCCACCAAGTGACCCAAAACTGATAGGAAAAACCGGTCGCCGACAGCAAGGCCACCCACTCGCGGGCCCAGCCCCTAGGTACGCACCAACATCCCACCAACCGCAAAGTAGAAAAGAAAAAATTACCCCCCGCCATGCGCCAACCGCACCCCACTGAGTTGCAGCACAGTGGGAAAGCCACCCACCAGTTTTCTCCTTTTTTTTTTTTTTATTATTTTATTTTTGAATAGAAGGTGATTCACATGAACAGGTGAAGATACCCGGCGTCACATAATAAGAATGTAATTTGGATGCACGGAGAACACAGCCCAAATCTCGAACCTCCTTGGAGAGGTGACACAGCAGTGAACTTCCGTCATCACATCATATGAAAACGAAATAGGAATAAACATCAGAGCCCGGAAGGTTACTACAAAGGGCATTCCAGGTACGAAAAACAAATCCCCTATCCACAGACACATTTGGAACCTCCGGGACCCCCCTCCACTGTAGACATCCCGGCCTCCACACCACCAACCACTCGCAAACGCCTTACCGTGAGTGTGACCAAGTCGCAGGAGCCACCAAAGCGGACCAAGAAATACACACCAAACTCCACGATGACCCACGGGCCAGCCACACAGGCAAACCTTCCGACTCCGCCCAAGGGAGCAACCTCCGGAACCACTGCCAGAGAAAAACGAGACAAAGCGTCAACACCCAATACCGACCCCAGGGAGCACAGCCCCAAAATAAATAGTAACTCCAAACAGCGAAGCACTAAGTGCAACAAGCCGAACACAGGAAGAAATCCGCAAGAGTAATATCAGTGACAACTCCCCGAATGTAAGACCGACAACACGCCACGATCACTCAAAGCACCCCAGAAAAGAAGAAAAGTAACACCAAATTAGAGCGCTACCAAGTGCAGGGGCCAAGCCAACCCACACAGTATCGTTACAAGTCCAGAACATGAGCTGCCGAAGCAAGCACCCAAAGTCCCACAACCAAAACCAAGGCAAAAGCGCAAACAAAACCCAAGCATGGCAGAAACCCACTGACTACCAAGACCCAGGGCTAAACCACCCAGCAGCACCACAGGGAAACCAAACCACACCAACAACCAACCAAACCGGCCACATCCGGAAACAGAGCGAGCTTCCCGTGAGCTGCAACGGGGGACAGAAAGCAGGCCTGTCCACTGCACGACACATGAAAAAACCCCAACCAGCCGAAACGTCAGCCCTTAGCGCACCCGGGGCACATATGCGGGGGCACAGATACCACACACCCTCGGCGGCCAGAGACAACCTGGAGGAAAAAACTCCACCCGGAACCATATTCCACGTGGAACAATCAGGAAACCAGCAAGGACCGTAACCAGGGCACCTAGCGAGCCCCGAAGAAACCAAAACAGAGAAAACGCAATCACACCCTGACCACAGGAAAGCAGCAGACCAACGCCAACGCGGCATGCGGAACCCACGCTAATCTACTCAGTATTGTTCCAATTTTAACATATGTGCTGCCGAAGCGAGCACCAAATATGGAACGCTTCACAATTTGCATGTCAGCCTTGCAACAACAAACCACACCCCCACAAGCGCAGAGCACAGGAGTATCGCCCTCCGGAATACCACCACGAACAGAAAAACTCACAAGGCAAGGCAAACAGAGACTCAAGCAAACCTACCCCCGGAGACTCAAGCGAAACCTACCCACCGAACACATCAGCTAAAGCACCCAAAACGACATACAGAAGTCTCATGCCTACCAGAGATTGGGAAAATACGGAGAGATAAACCAAACAAAAGGGAGAAAACCAAAAGAAACAAAACCGTAACTGGGCGGCACCCACCGAATCAGGAAAAGGAACAAGCCGCAGGAGCCAAGTCTGCCAAACCCCGGCCACCCAGAGCGTAAGGCCAAAAGAGCACTCACCGCAGAAAACATATTTTTATTTTTTTTTTAACTTTTTTATGATACCCTACCAAAGCACCCTGAAATAGAGGAGGAAAGCAGGATTAGAACTCTGGTCTCCCACACAATACACATTCAACTGATGGCTGCTCAGACCACTGACCTACAGCCAGAACCCAAGAAGAGACGTACCCAACTCCCAACCAGAGACCAAACTCAACATACACACAGAAACAAAAGGACAAACACTGCACAGAACGCAGCCATAAGCACACTAACCGGGGAAGGGGCCAAGCCCCGCATCAGAACACCCACCAATTCCAGAAGATGGAGAAGCCAACAGCTGGAAGAACCACTTCACCACCGCCGCAGGCTTGGGACAAGGCAAGTCGGAGACCGCCGGGTCGCGGGCACTCCGCCACCACACTCACTACCCCTCCACGGGGGGCATTGGAGAGGCAGGAGGAAGAAAAGGGGGGGGGGGGAGATCTGGGAACCAGGGGGCGGAGAGGTGATGGGGGGTGGTGGGGGCAGACGCAGTGGGCAGGGGGTGTGGTAAGGGGAGAGGTGCCAGCGTGGCGGAGTGAGAAGCTGGGTAAATGAGAGGGGACGATATGAGAGCTCAAATAGTTTGCGCCGTAATCCGAAAGAGCCCGCAGTACCCTTGCCATTTTCAGATTTTTTATTTTTTTTTGTGAACGCCGTTTATTAATACATACAGTAGAAAAATTGACCGAATATGCTAAACAGAAATGTCATATGTGTATTAAATTACCAATATTATTTATTATGTATATCACGTGTATAGTGAAATTCAATATTTATTTATTTCTTTTAATTTAAAATTATTTTATTTGAATTATTCATTTATTTATATTTGCGTGCACGCCATAGACGGAACACTTCAAACGACGACATATTGTTATACCACAGACATGCACGCATGCAGAGAAACCACATACGTGCATGTCTGCAACACACATTTTTATTTTATTTTTTTTATTTTTATTTTTTTTATTTTTTTATTTTAGTTATACCTATATATACATACATACACATATATACACTTTTATTTATTTATTTATATTTTATATATATATATTTTTTTATTTTATTTATTATTTATTTATTTATTTATTATTTTTTTTGCATGGGGAAAAGGGGGCAAACCAAACTTTTATTATTGAAGGGGTAAATTACCTTTATTGACTTAAGGTTTAAGGCTTGGAGCAATCAATCAACGAGCGGACGCGCAGGAGGCAGGTAAGTGACCCTCCTGCTGCGTCCCAGCTGATCGGGACAACGCGATTAGATCGCGATTGTCCCGGTCAGCCCGACTGAGCAGCCGGGATGCTTGAAATCACACCTTCAGATGCGGCGATGAACTTAGATCGTCGCGTCTAAAGATGTAATGCCGGACATCTGCCCGATCGGCGATGTCCGGCGTAGCATGGGTCCTGGTTGCTAAGAGCAACCGGGACCCCACGGATATAACGCGCGCTCACCTTGTGAGCGCGCATTATATCTGAAGGAGCGCAAATGGACGTTAATAAGCGTCCATTTGCACATAGGGAGTTAAAACAGCAGCAGCCCCCCAGGGGCCGCTGCCTCCAGAGCCAGGGGGGGGGAACAGGGGGGGGGGGAAGAGACGGAGGGGAACAGGGGGGGGGGGGGGAGAGACGGAGGGGACCGGAAAGAGGAAAAAGAGATGGAGGGGGACAGGGGGGGGGGGGGGGACAAGGAAAACAGCAGAGCATGCGCATAAGGAGCACGCCCGGAGGGAGGGATACAAGCACAGGCAGGGGAGAGGGCTTTGGCCACGGGCAGGGAAGAGGGCAAAAGGAACGGGCGGGACAGGGCTCACAGGGACTATAGTGGGTAGGAGAGCGGGACTGTGAGGGGTCCGCCAGCCTCCCAAACCCGCCTCAGGTGCAACAGGAGGGGAGGCCAGCTCAGCCATAAGGGAGCATGTCAGCCCTCACCCTCCTGCTCCATCCAGGCCACAAATAAAAGGAAGACACATACCAGCCAGCAGTCAAAACTCCGGGTCCTGGGCAGATTGAGGGGGGAAGGGAGGCACCACAGCTATAAATACCCAGGGGAGGGCCCCTGAAAGCCTGGGAAACTATTACACCCCTGATTGGTGCACTCCTTCCCCCCCACCCATGGGACATACCACTATAGTTACCAACAAGTTTTTACAGATGGGGGAGGGGGCTAAAAACCTTGCCTGTATATTTCTTAACCCCTTAACTGCTCACCAGTCAGGGGGCAAGCTAGTTATGCACAGCTTGCCCCTCCAAGATAGATAGATAGATAGGAGATAGATAGATATGAGATAGATAGGAGATAGATATGAGATAGATAGATATGAGATAGATATGAGATAGATAGATAGATATGAGATAGATAGGAGATAGATAGATAGATAGATAGATAGATAGATAGGAGATAGATAGATAGATAGATAGATAGATATGAGATAGATAGATAGATATGAGATAGATAGATATGAGATAGATGTGAGATAGATAGATAGATATGAGATAGATAGATAGATATATAGATATGAGATAGATAGGAGATAGATAGATAGATAGATAGATAGATAGATAGATAGATAGATAGGAGATAGATAGATAGATAGATATGAGATAGATAGATAGATATGAGATAGATAGATAGATAGATAGATATGAGATAGATAAATAGATAGATATGAGATAGATAGATATGAGATAGATAAATAGAT
This sequence comes from Hyla sarda, assembly GCF_029499605.1. NCBI lineage: Eukaryota > Metazoa > Chordata > Amphibia > Anura > Hylidae > Hyla > Hyla sarda. Next base: position 17,369,455 of record NC_079200.1, read on the forward strand.
AGATAGATAGATATGGGATAGATAAATAGATAGATATGAGATAGATAGATAGATAGATAGATAGATAGATATGAGATAGATAAATAGATAGATATGAGATAGATAAATAGATAGATAGATAGATATGAGATAGATAAATAGATAGATATGAGATAGATAAATAGATAGATAGATGATCAGATCAGAGACAATTGTTATTGTTTAACATATCATTCAGGCCAATTCTGTCTACAGAACTTCTATATTAAACATGTTTTCAAGCATTCCTGACTTTACTGGGCCTGGTGGCGGATTATTATAAGGTGGTTTGAGTGGCTGTTTGAGTCCCATGTCTCTTGGGGGGCCATGGCCGCCCATATTCTGTTATGCCCCCCCTTCCCCCCTGCCCAGTAAATCCAGGGTTATCTGCCCCAAATCGGAGTTTCTCATCTTCCCAGTGACAGAGCAGTCGGCTCCCGCTACATCATTCTATCCAGATTTTTGATTGCCTGATGTCTTGTAGGCCATAGGCCAAAGGTTGCCTGCAGCCTACAAGGCATTAGGCAATCACAAAAAAAAAGTTTTCTTAATTTGTAGTTTCGCTCCAGAGACGAAACACCTTTCACAGAAGGAATGAGAAGTCATTTCATGAGTTTATCGGACTGTTTTATGTACACAACGCCGTTCAGTAGAGCGCACCGCTCCAGACGGGGAAACTTTCTTTTGATGTTTTTGTTTGATACAATGGTAAGTTGGTATTTGCCCTTCTAATAAGGTATTTTGTGACCAAATATTTGTACAGATAACAGACAATAGCCGTAGGGATTAATATTACTTTGTAGTAAAGGCCGGAACTTAAAGACAGAAGAACAATGGAACAGAATGGATTTGGTCCTTAGATTCTCAATTCATTTTATTAATTTCTTGGTTCCATTCACACTTATGTAAAGAAAGACTGAAAGAAACGTATATAGTTATAGAAAGATGGATGTATAGATAGATAGATATGAGATATATAGATATGAGATATAGATAGATAGATAGGAGATAGATAGATAGATAGATAGGAGATAGATAGATAGATAGATATGAGATAGATAGATAGATATGAGATATATAGATATGAGATATAGATAGATAGATAGGAGATAGATAGATAGATAGATAGATAGATAGGAGATAGATAGATAGATATGAGATAGATAGATAGATAGATAGATATGAGACAGATAGATAGATATGAGACAGATAGATATGAGACAAATAGATAGATAGATAGATATGAGATAGATATGAGATAGATAGATATGAGATACATAGATAGATATGAGATATATAGATAGATATGAGATAGATAGATAATTATGAGATAGATAGATATGAGATAGATATAAGATAGATAGATAGATATGAGATAGATAGATATGAGACAGATAGATAGATATGAGACAGATAGATAGATATGAAACAGATAGATATGAGATAAATAGATAGATAGATATGAGATAGATAGATATGAGACAGATAGATAGATATGAGATAGATAGATAGATAGATAGATATGATATAGATAGATATGAGATAGGTAAATATGAGACAGATAGATATGAGACAGATAGATATGAGATAGATAGATATGAGATAGATAGATACATATGAGATAGATAGATAGATATGAGATACATAGATAGATCTGAGATAGATAGATATAAGATACATAGATAGATAGATAGATAGATAGATAGATAGATAGATAGATAGAAATCCAAGAATTCAGCAGCACACAAATTTGTGAAAAAAATAGGTGGGTGTTTATTACATCACCAGAAAAACAGAAGCAACGTTTCCGCGACCTCTCGCCGCCGTTTTCAAGCTTGAAAACGGCGGCGAGAGGTCACGGAAACGTTGCTTCTGTTTTTCTGGTGATGTAATAAACACCCACCTATTTTTTTCACAAATTTGTGTGTTGCTGAATTCTTGGATTTCTACTTAAGTGAGGACCCCTTACCAAGGTCTTTATTTTCAGCGTGCACCCTGTACTTTATGCAACTGATACAGTAGTGCTGCTCTTCCTTTTCTTTTCTTTTTTAGATAGATATGAGATAGATAGATATGAGATAGATAGATATGAGATAGATAGATATGAGATAGATAGATATGAGATAGATAGATATGAGATAGATAGATATGAGATAGATAGATATGAGATAGATAGATATGAGATACATAGATAGATAGATATGAGATAGATAGATATGAGATACATAGATAGATAGATAGATAGATAGATAGATAGATAGATATGAGATAGATAGATATGAGATACATAGATAGATAGATATGAGATAGATAGATATGAGATAGATAGATATGAGATACATAGATAGATAGATAGATAGATAGATAGATATGAGATAGATAGATATGAGATAGATAGATATGAGATATATAGATAGATATGAGATAGATAGATAAATATGAGATAGATAGATAGATATGATTGCGGGAGACCCCAATGGCGGGCCCCCGCGATCAGACATCTTATGCCCTATCCTTTGGATAGGGGATAAGATGTCTTGGGGCCGGAGTACCCCATTAAAGATTGATCCTGGTAGCTAGGGTTCTGTCAAGGTCTTGTAGCTTCCTCCGCCAGGGCATGAGCTTCCACCGTGCGGGTGATCCTTGCAGAATGGCCGGATAACATAGATTTGTTCTGACCCTTCCCTTAGAGCACACCTCTCACCTTTACCACACTGGTGCTCAGCATGAGCTCACACAGGAACTGGGGTAACTCCTCCCCCCACTACATTATATGGCCAAGAATTTAGGGGTTCCCATTGGCAGGCAGGGTCACATGGGCTTGCACTGCTCCACTCTTAAAGGTACAAAACATATATAAATACACATAAAAATAACATATAACATGATAATTATTATTATTACAATTTAAAGTTATCCTTTATTCACAGGATAACGTGATTGTGAGCGTCTGACCTCTGGGACCTCCACCAATCACAGAATGGTGGAAAAATGCCCCCCAAAATGATGGTAGTGTCCCTACTGTAAAATTGTATAAACAGCTGTAGGTATATACTGAATATATGAAGAAGGAGGCGAGATGTGCTTGGGCGTTGTTATGGGTGTGGCTGGGGGCTGGGGCGCGCATGGTACATCGTTTTTCATGTCCCTTTTTGGTCTAAGCAAAAGTTGGGAGGTATTCATGTACTTACATTCACATACACTTCCTGCTCTTTGGTGCCACCTATGGTGGACACCAATACAGTGGTCCCTCAATATACGATGGTAATCAGTTCCAAATTAACCATCGTTTGTTGAAACCATCGTATGTTGAGGGATCCGTGCAATGGAAAGAATAGGAAGTTATACTCACCTGTCCTCGCCGCTCCGGACCGTCACCGCTGCCCTGGATGTCGCCCTCCATCGCTATTGCCGCATCCCAGTGGTGTCCCCGATGCTCTGGACGTCTCTGCTGGCCGGCATCCTCGCTCTCCATCGCCGCCATCATGACGGCGTGCGCGACGACGTGATGACGATGATGGAGAGCGCAGACGATGCAAAGGATCCCGAAGAGGACGCACCGGAGCCCCGAGGACAGGTAAGTGATCGTCAGCGGACCACACGGGGCACCGTAAACGGCTATCCGGTGTCAGCTGAAGCAGTCAGCACTGCCGGATAGATGTTTATGCGATGGCCCCGACATACAAAAGCATCGTATGTTGGTGCTGCCTCTGAGAGGCCATCGCATGTTGAAATGATCGTATGTCGGGGCCATCATAGGGCGGGGGGTCATTGTACTGTAGTTGATCTTCTGGAATTTACGAGAATCCCTTAGAATCTTCTAGCAAATAGGTGGGGTTATTAAAATGAGCTCCCTATATAAGTCTAGCTTTCCAAGGCCACACTGTCTCAAGGGTCTGAAAGTCTGCCGCTGTTTCTCTTACTGCCTGGAGTTTGAACTTAGTTGCTTAAAGGGGTACTCCACCCCTAGAAATGTTCTGCCCTATCCAAAGGATAGGGGATAACATGTCTGAGCGCAGGGGGTCCAGCCACAAGGACCCCCTGCGGTCTCCGGGCCGGCGCTGCAGTGTTATGGTCAGCCTGGGGCTTCCGTGATTGTGATGTCACACCTCGCTCCCTCCATTCATGTCTATGGAAGGGGGCATGATGGCCAGTACAGTACACAGCCGTCACACCTTCTCCCATAGACCTGAGGGGAGGGGGCTTGGCGGCCAGTACGGGGCTTGGCGGCTGTGTTCGCCAGTCATCCGGCATGGACAGGAGTTTGCTTAGCACCGGATGACTGTGGTGCTAAGGCAGAGATCATGAGGGTACCCAGCGGCCGGACCCCCGCGATCAGACATGTTATCCCCTATCCTTTGGGTAGGGGATAACATGTCTAGCAGTGGAGTACCCCTTTAAGCTTACCACAATCATGTGTGTACCAGTACAGGCTACTTCGAAATGGGCTACGATATCCTACATAAGGACTTTACCCTGACCTAATGGACTTACTTCTTACCAAGAGACGGAGGGGGTAACAATTTCAAGGGGCCCTTGGCAATCTCTGTCTTTGTGAACCTCTGTATAGGAGCCAACATACAGTGTTTTCCCAGTCTTTAGGGGATTTACAATCTCAGGAACTGCTCAAGTGAACATCTAGATTCTCCATGGGAAACTCCTTCAGTACTATCTACCATCTGCCATCATCGACCTCAGATACGGTCATTGTTGAAACTATTCAAGATCTGTGCCTCCACTTTGTTAATAACGTTTAGTTGTAGTAAATTATCTGTTATGTTGCAAACCGCTTTAAATGGGCACTGTCAGATTAAAAAAACATACAGTGATCCCTTAACTTACAATGGCCTCAACATACAATAGTTTCAACATACAATGGTCTTTTCTGGACCATTGTAACTTGAAACCAGACTCAACATACAATGTACAGACAGTCCAGATCTGTGAAACTTGTCAATGGCCGGAAGAACTGACCAATCAGAATGGGCAATTTACTGGTAAAACACCTGTATTACTGAAGCGTATGCACTGACTGATGTCTGGTAGCGCCCCCTACAGTACAGGGAGGTATTACATGTTCTGTACTCTTTACCTGTATTACTGAAGTGTATGCACTGACTGGTGTCTGGTAGCGCCCCCTACAGTACAGGGAGGAATTACATGTTCTGTACTCTTTACCTGTACCAGGATTACCTGCTCCTTTGGACACCAGGTGAGGGCGGCTCCATGTTACTTTTTTAGGACCCCGAAGAAGCTCCTGTCCTCTACATAGACCAGTGTTTCCCAAGCAGGGTTCCCCCAGCTGTTGCAAAACTACAACTCCCAGCATGCCCGGACAGCCTTTGGCTGTCCGGGCATGCTGGGAGATGTAGTTTTGCAACAGCTGGAGGCTCCCTGCTTGGAAAACACTGACAAAGACAGTGATTTACAGCTCCCAGCAGATCTTTCTTACTTTTATATGTAATTTGCTTTATCTGTATTAGTTATCTACTTATTTTTCTTTAATTCTCACTTTTTCCTATTTTTAGATGACATTTTGGATGTTTAGAACCAATTACCAGGTTTCCATAGAGTTGTGGTCTCAACATACATTGGTTTCAACATACAATGGTCGTCCCAGAACCAATTAATATTGTAACTTGAGGGACCACTGTGTGTGTATATATATATATATATATATATATATATATATATATATATATATATATATATTGTACATCTCAGGAAAAGATTACCTTTCTAATATACTTTATTTAAAAAATGTACCTCCTTTTTATAGAAATCATGGCTTATAATAAAGACCACTAGGGGTCCCCACACCATCCAGAACATAATCCTGTCCGGCTGCAGCATTATGTTTGTCCCAGCTGAAGCACAAAAACAAAAAAGACTTCACAAAGAATAGCAGGATTGGAGCGGCGCTGACTGGAACCACCACCTCAGAATCAGTAAAAAAAAAAAAATGTCTCCATTATGCAACGCGCTTCGCTGTACATGCGCCGCTTCATCAGACACCTGATGAAGCCGCGCATGTACGGCGAAACACGTTGCATTATGAAGCAAATAAAAATCGTTTGCCTTGCCTTACTTAATAGGATGTAAAAATATTCTATCAGATTAATGTATCATTAAAATAAAATACGTCTCTCACCGAATAGATCTGTAGGTGTTAGCATTAGGCGGGTATATTGTGGCTAAACTGAGATTCCATAAAAGCGAACGAGCGGAGAATTTAGGAAAGCAGAGTAGGAAGAGCGGCAGCTGCTCAGCTAACTAGATCGCCATCTGCTAGACGTAATGACACCGCACAGTGATAGATAGATCTGGATACAGACAGAGGCAGAATGGTCTCGTACTGAAGGGTTACGGCATGACATTTCCAAAGATAATACATTTCTATCCTATTAAGCCACATATGAGCATCGAGCGCACAATTATAAAGGGTAGAGCATTGAGTTGTGTAGTGTTACGAGCTATAAACAGGCTACATTTAAAGGGGTACTCCGGTGGAAAAAAAAAAGTTTCATATCAACTGCCCATTGCCAGAAAGTTAAACAGATTTGTAAATGACTTCTATTAAAAAAAATCTTTACCCTTCCAGTACTTTTTAGCAGCTGTATGCTACAGACGGAATTCTTTTCTTTTTGAATATCTTTTTTTGTCTTGTCCACAGTGCTTGTCTTGTCTCTGCTGACACCTCTGTCCGTGTCAGGAACTGTCCAGAGTAGTAGAGGTTTGCTATGGGGATTTTCTGCTTCTCTGGACAGTTCCTGACACGGACAGAGGTGTCAGCAGAGAGCACTGTGGACAAGACAAAAAAGAAATTCAAAAAGAAAAGAATTTCCTCTGTAGCATACAGCTGCTACAAAGTACTGGAAGGGTAAATATTTGTTTCATAGAAGTAATTTACAAATCTGTTTAACTTTCTGGCACCAGTTGATTTAAAAAAATAAAAAAAAATGTTTACCACCAGAGTACCCCTTTAAGTGCAGTCCTTAACTGCATGTGTGTCCTTGGGATGTGCACACAGTTCTAAAGTATAGAGCAACAAAACAGAGCATTGAGTTGTGTAGTATTACAAGCTATAAACAGGCTACATTTAAAGGGGTACTCCGGTGGAAAAAAAAAAAGTTTTCATATCAACTCGCTCCACAAAGTTAAGCAGATCTGTAAACTATTTCTATTAAAAAAAAATGTAACCCTTCCAGTACTAATT